>NC_051440.1:21739134-21745815 GCF_001649575.2 Kryptolebias marmoratus | reverse complement strand
TATATATATATATATATATATATATATATATTCTTTGACAGTTCTTAAAAAGAAAAAAAGAAACTGTAGTGCCTCTTCTGCAAGCACATTTAAGTTAAGCCAGGACTAAAGATATTCAAACAGATTGTTGGAAAAACAGTCTAGTATTTTGACTAGGCACTAATAAGATTTACACGTTTGTGTTAAGCAGGGTTAATTTTTTTTTTTTTTTCACTACAAAAATAGCCCAGCTTGTAATATTACAGCTGTGCCACAGCTGCTCTCAGTCTCATTACGTCTGTGCTCTTTGTTGCTTTTTCACTTTTTTTTAAGTAACCTATGGCATTTTCTTCTAAACACAGGATGTCTGTGTTCCAGCCTTGGTGATGCCACGGGTTTGCTTATATTTTAGCAAAATGCGATGTGACAGAGCTTGTGAGATTATGTCAAAATATTGATTAACGCTGCAGGCACCATTAAAGAGCAACATTGTGTTTGTAATGGCGGCACTGAGCCAGAGATCTGTGATTTCTGCAGCTTAGTGTTTTTCCCTCGCTGAACTGATTTGCACATTTGGCTCACCTGCTCGTATCTATTTCCAGTTTCCCTCACTTTGTTGCTCTCGTGCTGTTTGTCAGACACCAACTAGCAGCAGCTTTCATCAGAGGCAGACCTGGGTGGTAATCTGTACCCTGCTGGTCTCCCTCCAACAATCTCTGGTGGGCTCAGGAATGCTGCTTTCCATGAAGCTGCTTTTCAGCTTCTTGGACTCGATGTCACTTCTAATTGCATGTTGATATTTGTGCTAATCTCACACACAAGTCTGGTGCCAGCAGGGAAAGGGGAGCCAAGTATGTCGGCTGCTTTTAAACCCATCAACAAAAGAAAAGCCATGTCAAAACAAATGCACAAATACCTTTTAAATTATTAACTATTTACAAGGAAACCCACAGGCCTCTGATTTTTGTAAATTCAAAGAGCAATTTAAAATCCAGTTTCAAACTTAAAAAAAAACAGAAACTTGCATGCCATATATGGAAATATAAGACAAAAGAAAAATAAATTTCTTCTTTAGGACAAAATGGAAATACATTTTTCAAAATAAATCTGGTATTATCTGTAGCTCTATTTGATGTCAGATGGTATTTTAATGACCATATTTTGTAATTTATAGGAACAATATTACAAACTTCCAACACTTGAAACTGCAACAAAACACTGTACTGATGGGGAATATATTTTCATTATCCATCCATGCATCCATTCATCCATCCATCCATCCATCCATCCATCCATTTTTTTACCCACTTTTTCTTTCGGGTCACGGAGGAGCTGGTCCGTATCTGAAGCGATCAGTGTGGGAGGCAGGGTACACTCAGAGCAGGTTGCAAGTCTATATTTTTATTCACAAGTAAAAACATTACATTTTATATTTTGTAACACAGTTGGAAAGTTAGGTTTTAAATGTGACAGTTTAAATGGCAATATAATAGGAGATAATAGTACATTTTGGTATTGCTTATTTAAGAAGGTATAGAAGGTAAGAAGGTATTTTTATATTTGTATAAAGGTTCCCAAGTTTTGGTTCTGCATGTGTCACCTGTTACTTATCATAGCCTGTCTGTGAGTGTGATTACCCATAATCCCAGTGGAAATAAAACTTGTGCTCTTCTGTCAAAACAAGCTGTCCAGCTCTGGAAGAAAACATATAGACTGAAATATAAACTCTAACCCCACTCTCCCAAATTCAAACTATTTCTCTGTAGATATTTTAACATGGACTTTTATCTGTGTTGTATTACAAATCATGTTGTCAGATTGCTGCAATAATACAAGGATTATTGGATGGCTCAGAAAGAGAGGTCACTGTTGTTTCAGGTGCTTGCAGGCAGCGGATCAGATCTTTTGTGGGGGAGGTATCAGATGATGTCTGACACATTATGGACAGTAAGAAAGAGTATGTCAAACTGAGTGAAATTCTCCTGGTATCTTAAATTGCAAGAAATGTAAAAGTTCATACTTCCATCCATTCATTTTACCGCGTATTTGTAGTCGAGTCACAAAGACAACAGGTTCCGAAGGGAAACCCAGACATCCCTCTCCCCAGCAACACTCTCCAGCTCCTCCTGGGAAATCCCAAGAAACAAAAACAATCCTTCCAGGCAGTTCTGAGTCTGCCCAAGGATATCCTATCAATGGGATATGCCTAGAAAACCTTTGAAATGAGATGCCCTGGAGGCATCCTAGTCAGATGCCCAAATCACCTCAACTGACTGCTTTCCATTCAGAGGTGCAGCGGCTCTACTTGGAGCGCCCTACAGGGTGACGAATCTCTCTACGGTTGAGTCCATCCAGCTTATGGAGGGAGCCCATTTCAGCTGCAAATCTGCAAAAATACTAAACAACAGATAAACACATTCTTAAAGGTTACATGAGTGTATCAAACATCATTCAATATCATATTTTACCATAACAGATCCATACCTCATGACCATTGGTGAGTGTTGTAGTATAGTAGGACCTGTATACTGAGAGCTTTGCTTTTCAGTTCAGCTCTTTGTTCACTATGACAAACCGGACCAATAACTGCATTACTGCAGACGAGGCCCAATCTGTTGATCGTTCTCCTGCTCCATCCTACAATCCCTTGTGAACAAGACTCAGAGATACATGAACTCCTCAGCTTAAAGCACAGACTCACCTCCAACCTAAAGGAAGCATTCCACTGAAGTTCATACTTTTAAAATAAAAAAGTGTTTTTTACTGAAACAAATTAAATGATAGTGGTGTATGCCTTACATCCTTCTTACGTAAAATAACTGAAGAATAAAATGAGCTGAGTTTTTTACAGCACTGAACTGGAACCTGGCATCACTTGAATCCTGTAATGAATGTCACCAGAAGACTAATAGAAAGTATTTTGATGTTTTAGCCTCTGACAGTTTGACTCTTCATCTGACCCTTACTTTGCTCCCACAGGAGAAGCCTACATCAGGCTGAATAAGCTGACTGAAGCTGAACACTGGTACAGAGAGTCACTGAGAGCCAAGCCAGACCATATTCCTGCGCACCTCACTTATGGCAAACTCCTGGCAATGACAGTAAGACTTTATCCACACTAATGAATGCTGTTTTGGAGCAATAACCTGCCTCAAATTTGTACAGCTTAAGACAGCTCAGCTTTTTTAAGGTAATTGTTAAAAGATCAGTGCACTTAACATAATTAGGTTTACTTTTCCAGTGGCATAATGTCTTCTTTGGTTTTGGAATGGCTCTGTAAGAAAGATTTGGCACATACTCTATTTAAAAAAAATCCTAATATTGTTGAATCAGAGTAATTTCAGTCCTCTTTCCTAAATTAGAAAAATCATTTTGAAGTTGCTTACTCTTGCATCTTTGAACATATGTCATGTTTACAATGTTTCCCAATAAGAAACTAAACTAAAAATGTAAAACTCAGTTCTGCATGCGTGCAGCAGAAATAACACTAAAGGTAACTTACTGAGTCCTCCAGGTTCAAAAGAGGTGGTCAGACATTCATCTGTTATAGATTGAACCATGACACTTATACTTGGAATAAAGACAATCAGGTTGAGCAGTATAAACTGAAAACATCTGCCAAATAGGAGGGAAAAAAAAAACAAATTAGAGAAGGAGAAGCACAAAGGGTCTGAAAAAGGGTGGAGGCAGACTCTCCAGCTGAAAACATTTTCTTCTCCTGCTCGGGCTCAAATAAAGGGATGTAAATGTGTTTAAAAGCCCAGAGCGGTGATATTTGGATTTTTACAGACAGACTTAACTCTTCCTGTCCCTGTCCTGAGACATTTCCCACATAGGAAAGGAGTCCTTTTTAAATTTTTTGTTTTATCTTTATTTTATTTTTATTTTTTTAAGTCTTTCCCAACCCACAGTTTTGTGTGTATTTTCAGTGACTGGTGGATAACTTTTCCTGGAAAACATTTTTTTTTTTAGATTTTTAATTACAGTTTAGCATTTGGGAAATCAAGACATAATAACTCCTTAGAAAAACTGATTAACATTTTGAGTATTAAACCCAAAATAAAGTACTGAATCGCTGCCAACTGACAGGAATGGTGTATATTATAAAAAGTTTAGATCTGTTTGGAACAAAATCTTTTTTCTTGCACTTCTAAGAGTTACTTATTAACAGATTATATTTTGGTTGTTAAACCAATATAGAAACTGAGGTGTAAAACGACACATTGTGGTATTTTGAGATTGTATGTGCCAGACAATCCTTCATGTGATCATATAATTTGGCATGCAGTCTTAAATATGGTTTGTGCCTTTTTGGCAGATTTGTGCAGATTTTACTTCTGAATCAAAACTGGTCATCTATTTCTTTTCATTTTTAGTATTTATTTATAGACACATATAGTGTTTTTAAAATTAATGTAATCCTTTTTTGTACTTAACATGTGTTAGTATAAGTAGTAGTTGCATGATGTTAAATCTTTGTGTGCCTAAATTAAATTGAGCAAGCCAGATTGATTTTCCATTCTGTGTTCTGACTGATTTTCATCTGAGCAAATAGTTCAGCTGGCAGCACAGATATACTGTAAGTCACTTGTTAAACTGGCATGGATTTGTGTAAAAGTGCCAGTGGAGATCCAAACTTAAATAAAACAAATCCTCTGAGTAAAGACAATCTTAGGGGGTAACGCCTTTATTTAGGAGAAAGTGTTAAGGCCTGCTGAAGTGAACTCAGGGAAGATGTATGTGTGCTTTGAAGAAAAACTCATTTCTAAGGAATTTGTTATTGATTTGAAGGGGAAAGAAAGTTCAACTCTGCAGGGATGAATCTTGCTAAATCTTTTTTCATGATGAATGGTAAAAGATTTTGAGCTTATGTGATCCTGTGGGTTCAAATAATGTCATCAAAAAGGGAGTTGCTAGAGTCTCCATGGAAGGCATTTGAAAAAGCCCTTTTTTAATTAAAAAAAACATAATACTTGTACCCATCCTTGCACAGCACTGGTAAGTGCATGCTTTTTTTGGCCATTGCATCTATTGCTGCTGCCTCATGTCAGCACCTTTTAAACATGATCAAAAGCAGCACAGGAAGTTGACCTGCCTTCTGGCTCTAAATCATCCCCTACCACCATCCTCCCCATGGAACAACTGTAAGGGATGAAGACACTTCAGATGCTGTCAAGGTTTTGAGGTTCCGATCCCCACGAGAGAGGTAGAGAGGGTTGCAAAGATGAGGCTTAGCTGCAGGGTCAGAGAGAGGTAAGGTGCTGATGGTGAGGCTGAGCTGGTAGCTGCTGTACGAAGGAGAAAGAAGCATTGTGATTTGTGAATAAAGGGAGGACAAACTAGAGGAGAAAAGAAAAGTTAATCACATAGATCAGTATTGCTGCCCTTCTGTTCCGACCCCTCTACGCCTCTGCTGACACCACAGGGAAGCAGGATGGATTTTAGACTATGTGCACACACCACCTCTCAGAGGTGTTTGGCCACTGTGATGCTTGCAATGTTGAGTTCAGACATCTTCCTGTCATTTCTTCTACTAATATGATGCAGGCTTTCACCTCTGTGTCTGCAGTTTGTCTGATGTTAGCAGGAGATTCAAGGTATGAGGAAAACACAAATGAGCTCAGAAAGTGTGTGCAAACAATGAGCAGACTAGAATAACAAGTAGATAGATTTTATTTTTCATATCTGTTTTCAGCCCCCTCATAAAGCTGTTGGCCTCAAGGTGCTTCAGTTTAAGAAAGGAGAACTAATCCAGAGAAAAAACAGCACTCCCACACACTGTGAAACTTGCAGTTTGAATCATTTTTTGCAACATGTCAGTGACTTGACTCTCATTAGGAAAACAACTTCCATCCATTTAGAATCCATCTTAAATGGGGAATGGACTTGAGTGTCCAGCCAATCACGTCTAAAGTCTAAAACATTACATATCATTCCCAATATTCACATCTGAATATTGTTTGTTTGTTTGTTTTTTTCTTTTATTGTTTAAATTTGAGTCATGTAACACAGATTTTTAAATCATCATGAACCACTGCCTACCATTAAAGAAAAAAAAAAACATTTCAAATTGTATAGTTAAACAGTTTACTAGTAGCTTACTGGTTAAGACGAATAATTACTTTTTCATGTACATCTAAAAAAAATAATGTTTAAGATAATATAAGCCCCTTTTACACAATGTTTTCAAGCCAAACCTCTGATATTGGCTTTCCACTTTAGAAAAATAAATGAGATAATTCAGAAATATATTATTAATAGAAATATACTGTGGTTATGAAAGTTTCTTTTTAATCTACATCTCAGAATTCCCAAACATATCTTTTAAATTTAATAAAACAAAAAAAGAAGTATTTCTCACTCTACTACTCACCAAAAGATATCAGCTTAAATACACAAGCAACTCATATGGGATTTTTAGGTAATGCTATATCTTAACCTACATAATAAATGACATAATCAGTAACATATACAGTATATATAATTCAATGCCAAATGAAAAATGCACACACATATTGGTATATATTATACTGGAAAACAAGTTATAATCTAAAAATTTGAAAATTCAAATCACTTCCAATGAAAGCATGTGACTGTGAACAACTACAACATGCAGTGAACCAATTTCCTTCTCTGGGGACAAAAAGCTTCTCTAATAAAATCCATCCATCCATCCATCCATTGTCTTCCGCTTATCCGGGG
>NC_051440.1:21667568-21739091 GCF_001649575.2 Kryptolebias marmoratus | reverse complement strand
AGAAACATAGTCCCTCCAGCGTGTCCTGGGTCTCCCTCTGGGCCTCCTCCCGGCCAGACGTGACCGGAACACATCAGCAGCGAGGCATCCAGGAGGCATCCTCACCAGATGCCCGAGCCACCTCAACTGGCTCCAACTGGAGGAGCAGCGGCTCTACTCTGAGTCCCTCCCGGATGACCGAGCTTCTCACCCTATCTCTAAGGGAGAGCCCAGACACCCTGCGGAGGAAACTCATTTCAGCCGCTTGTATTCGCGATCTCGTTCTTTCGGTCAGTACTACTTCTCTAATAAAATCACTTTTAAAATCAGCAATAGCAAATAATTTTCTACTGACTTTTTTTTTAAGGTCCCAGTTTTATTACAGTGCATTTTATTAATATACTCAGACATATCTCAATTTCAGTTTTTTATCAAGTCATGTCTGCAGCTCATTTTAAGCTGTGAAAACTCAGTTCTGATAAACAGATGTAAGCGTCTGTTAGTATTTAAGTATCTGGCCATCAAATGTCTACATTCCTACATCTGTGAAGTATAAAGATATGCAAAAGTGATACTATTCAGGCAGGAACTGTGATCACTATTTGGATACCATTAGCTAAATGTTCTGTTTATTAAACATACTGTATATTTAGCACAGCCTTGATTTTCTGCTCCATCAAGAGAAACTGCCCTCAGATATTTACATTAGAAAATTTTGTTAGTTGAAGCTCTGTGCACAGAAAAAGTTGTCACTTCACTAAGTATACAGTCATTAATATTACAGTCTTGAATGGCTGTGAGTTTATTTTCTTATCTGACTGGTTTGATGTAGTTTTACAAACTTGAAAAGTCTTTGCTCTTACCCTGTTTCTTTCATCAAGTGCTTTGACATTATCTCAAGCCTTTCAACTTCTCAGTTTGATTGCTTATTTTATTCATGAAAATGTTTCAACACATAGTAATGTTTGGATTAATAATTGATGAATGCCCGTTGTTAATTGTTGATCAGATGGTATGTTTTGCCCAGCTGAGAGCACAAATGTGTCAGTCACTGCTGCCACTTCTGTTGGCCAACTGCTGTGGTCTGTTTGAACTGTGATTGGTTACATGTCACAGCCTACATGGCGCGAGGGGAGCTCTGGAGGTCTGCATGGCTTCAATTATTTTTTTTTCCCCCTTATCTTCCTGCGCTCACCCTCCCAGTATTGATTCTTTCATCTCTCTAAAGGCTGAAACAACATTGTACACAGAGATAAAACTTTGGTAAATATGTGTAATCCATATCTATATATGAGTCTAAAAATCCATACTCTTGCTTGACTCTCCTCTCCTCCTTTCTGCAACACTTTCCTGTTTCGCTTGCTGCCTTGTTTTAAAGCAGCCAGGCCATGCACATGGGCAATTGGCGGTTATTCTCTAGAAGTGTTATTTGCACAGATAAAAGTGTGTAATGAATGAGCCTTTGACCTGTCTGGTCTTCTCTGCCAAGCATGACACTGAGCACTCTGTCGGACGGCACACGAGCTTGAAAGAATAACACTTGTGGTCCACATTTTTCATGTCTGTTTTTTAAGATTTATTGTTCAAACTGGTCCATGGTTGGAGAGGGACATTAGGTTTACACAGAGGTATTTTAGCTGTTGAGCTGAGTGTGGTGTTTTTATAATGAACAGTTTTGAGAAGTGGTTGAAGAAATAATGATAATGTTTTTAATCCTTCTCTCTCAGGGGCAGAAAACAGAAGCCGAGAGGTACTTCCTAAAGGCCATCCAACTCGATCCCACAAAAGGCAACTGTTACATGCATTATGGTAAGATTTGTATTTTCCCTTTCAGTTTGACATATATCTTGACTTTTTTTCTTACATCTCAATTACTTGAATTGCCTGTGTATGATAGGGTTGTGAAAACGTTTGTGCACAAAGACAGGAATTTACAAGTTTTAGTAGGTTGTTTGGACAGCAGTGTTTGCTGACCTGTTTTCCTGCTTCTTCCTTTAAACATCCCTAATCTCAGTTTGTACAAGAATTCCAAAAAAACGGACGATTTCCATACATTGTTCATTTTCGTTTGATGAAAATGCAGAACGTGATGATTTCAGTGTCTTTCTTGACTTCCAGTATTACTGTGTGATCTGCACATGCAATGCACAGTGCTGCAGTATTGTATGCATAATATGTAACTTAACTTTTACTGTTCACTTAAAGACCATTGTTCTAGAAAATGCAAGAATAAGCATGTAAGAAAAATATTAATCAATTAGGACAGAACATTTTTGGAAATTCCTTGGTTGTTTTCTTGGCACGCATCTATCTATTTTCCATGCCTTTTTTGGATCAGGCTCAACAGGGTAACACATTTGCAGTTAATGAAAATTTCATATATGTTGTGCACTGTTAAAGTTGTTAGGGTTTGTGGTTGCTTGATTTGTGCCTGTTAGATGCTAAATATTAAAAACTCTGCAGAAATTGGCTAGCAGAGTATCTACAGTTCTTGAAAAGTTTTTACTAGATTCTGGATTTTGGCTGCATTCATCCAGCAGACCCCACAAGTGTTTCAGCTCATACTGTATAAAGTGCCAGGTTTAAGTAAAATAAATTAAAGAATGTAAGTGAATGCGTAATTCAAAACTTATAAAGTCATCAACTCATGTTCGGCTGCTTGTCAAAGTAAATTATTTGGAAAATCCTTTTGCTTCCATTGGTTAGGAGTTGTGGTCTTCGCAAAACTAAACAGGCCTTTAAAAAGTCCTAATTTCCTGGTAATTGTGTGTGTGTGTATGTATATATAGGTTTTTGATGTGTTAGACTTTTCAGCGACATTTTTTTTCTTCCGTTTATTAAACCCAAAACAGAATTCAGAGGTGTTTGTAACTCATATCAGTTTTACAGTCATGCATGGTTTAAGAACTTCTCTCTCACCTCAGGTCAACACCTAATAACCACAATATTTTTCAGTTATTAAAGAAAATATGCTCAAGTTTTCTGGGTGGTTTCGCATCCTGATATATTAGTGATGGTAACCAAAGCCAGCAGGGTAATAATTCCTCTCAATTCTGGCCCTTACCAAGGCGTGAACTCCTTGGTTCATGGCCTTGTCAGGCTTCCACAATCCTATCTGATTAGAAGGCTGACTGCACATCAGGCACACCTGTAATATAACACAAACCTTCTGCAAGAAATATTTTCCTCTAGCAGAAATACATCTATCAAGGTCAGCTAATCCGAACAAATGGCTTTGGGAAATAACCGTGGAGGGATGGTTTGTAGCAGTCATATCAAGTGTTTCAACATATTGTTACAGGGGCAGGCTAGACTGTCCCTGTACTTTTGCCAGAGTCAACATTATTGCATGGTGTATCCCTCTGTGTCTTGTGGGGACCCGTTAGTGTTTTAATAGTGTTGCCTTTTTTCTCCTGCCCTGTTAGGTCAGTTTTTACTGGAGGAGTCACGGCTGCTGGAAGCAGCAGAGATGGCAAAGAAAGCTGCGCGCCTCGACAGCGGGGAGTTTGATGTGGTCTTCAGTGCAGCCCACATGCTCAGGTAAGTGTTTGATTAGAATTTTTTTTTCTTTTGTTGTTTTTTGATTTCTACTGTTCATTGTATACACACAAATACAGTATTTTATTCCACATAGATAAGATAAATGGGCTATTTTTCTTGGCTAGATGGAACGGATGCTGAGTATGAGAGAGTGACGTCTACTGTCTGCACGGTTTATTCGTGGGCTTACACTGTTCCTCAGCCTGAGTGATTTACTTGGCTGTATTTTCTAATCCTTCTCTCTCCTAACGGTGGAAGATGCAGAACTAGAAATGATGCTTTAACTTAGACCTCATTTCGGCTATATATGCATAAGCTGTCTCCTTAAACTTCAGAATTCTGTGCCTCTCTGTCTCAGTAGGTTCTCGTTAAGACTTGAAAGTGTGCTTTGAAATCAGTGCAAAGTTTAGCTGATGAACTTGAGCAGAAAAGCCCTCAAGCTGTTGTGTTTGTGAGGCCATGTGTGGAAATGTGTAAACACTGTAAGGAAATGTGCCAGCTTACTGAATGCTGCTCTACTGATTGAAGACTGTTTTAGCCAGCAGAGAGATCTTTGTTTAATCTCATTATGCCTCCACATTTTGATGATGCAGTATCTATACCGCTAACACTTTCCAGTGGAGAGAACCTCTTTCAGGGTTCAGACTCCTGGCAGCTAAAGAGACTTTTAAGCAGTGTTTTGGTTGAACTCATCCCAGACTGCTTGGCATGGGGTCCTACTCCTCTGCAGCTCATGCTCTTTATGTGTTTGTCTTGGACCCAGACATGGAAAGGCCCTTGGATGATGTGGACACAAGTGAATCTACACAGAAAAAGAGAAGGGATTGCAAAGAGAAATCAGAAGCTTGCAAATGTGGTGCATGCCATTTTTATTACTCTCTTGAGCTTTTGGTTTTTGACCATTTGTCTTTCAAACTAATAATTTTCTTTTGCGTCCTTTAAACTATTTTTCTTTAATTGCAGTACATGTATATGATGTGAATGTTGAAATCCAGAGAAAAGTCCTTTGGATATATGCTCATACTTTCTTTTTCATCTTGTCAACCTGTCCACTGAGGTCTACCTCGTTCTTCTGCAGCTAAACAAATGCAACCAGAAAATTTAATTTCAGTTCTTCACTGACTGAGCACACAGATTTAAATTGATCTCACATTCAGAAAGTTGCAAGAGCATAGAAACGTTGGACCAGAACTTACCAATATTCACACATTTACAATGTTTAAGTAAGGTATTCACTGGGCTGCAACTGTTGGAAACTAGTTGGTAACTCAAAATTGCAGGAAAGAAAATATGCAGATTTTCTGTTGCTGTCTCACTGAATTCTGAGTGCTTGCAACCAAATGACCAATGAGCTGTGTGGCAGCCAATTTTTGAAAATAACAACCTATTTTTGTGTACACAGCTTGCAAAACTGTATTTTTTGGCAGTGCACATTATTTCATTGCCCACTTCATACCCACCTTGGCAGCTGTGGACACATTTATGATTTAATCTACTGGAGTGTATTTTTGAAATGAAGATGGGCAGATTTGGACCAGTTTTTCTATAAATATTATTTACTGGATCACCAGCATAATTTTTAGACCTCAATATTTGCCTCAAATGTTTTCTCTCAAAAGAAAGCTCTAAACACAGCTCTAGCGCTTCTGAGACAGGTCGGAGTCACCCTTGGCACAATTCAGGTGGGTTTGTGACAGTTTGAGACATCTGCAATGTCTCTGTGACTGTTTTGAGAGAAAATTTGTTCTGAAAAATATGCAAATTGTTTTTGAACATGTTTAAAACTCAACTGACAGGACTGCGCACTTCACTTGAGAAAATTGAAAACCACCATGAACATCACAAGATATTCTAGAGACTTCCTCAAGAACACTGTTTGCCAGCTGGTCACAACCCAGTGAGATAACTCTTTAATAAAAGGACTAGAAGTACTGAGACAGTTAACCTTAAATTTGGTATAAAAGTACAAGTCTGTTCTTCATGTTATTAATTTTATTTTTTTATACCATGTAATTATTATAAAATAAATCAAATCTCCTTGGCCATCAAACATTTTGATATCTCAAGAAAGTGCTTTAAATCAAATATCCACTGTGTGTTGAGGTCACTTTGATCTGAAACTACATCCAGTGATCTTGCAATAGACATCCGACATCCTAAATGAAACTGTGGTCCCAGCAGCTTTGTAGTCTTTGATCTAGGAAATTTATGTGGCTCCTTACCCTGCTGTCAATGACTCTGTCCTTGACTTTAAATTATTTACAATTCAGCATTCGTTGCCATTCAGTGAAAGCTTGTAGTCATGGGTTATAAAGATCATGTTTTGATCCATAAAGTATTAGTGCAAGTGTTTGGTGATGAAGAAGCTGCAATTTGCAGCTGTGCCCCTCCCCTGTATGCCTTCAGTGATGAACAAAAATACACAGTGATTATTCCTCATCCACACTGGCTTTTTAATTTCTTCCAAGCATCCTGTGAACCAAATGTCCTGACCTCAAGGTTCAATTAGAGCAGAAAGTGTTTGTTGTGCATCACTCAGCACAGATGTTATCAAGTAAAAGATGCTATTGAACGAGAAACCTACAGACCACTGGATCAGCTTTTCTCATCCCTCTTGTTGTTTCCTCATGTTATTTTCTCACTAACCCCTGGGAACCAGTAAACACACTAGGTTCAAGGCCTCATTCGAAGCCAGGAGCAATAAAAATGAGTAATGATTGCCTCTCTCCGTTTTCCCTTTCAGACAAGCCAACCTTAATGAGGCAGCTGAGAAGTATTACGGACAAGCAGCAAGTCTGAGACCAAACGTGAGTAAAACTTTGACTTACTATTCTTCCTCATTACTATTTACTTTGATGGACAGAGTGCAATCACAGACTGGGTGGCTTTCCAATATCATTACTGGCTACTCGGCCTCCTCACAATAGGATTCCTTGTCACTGGAGCTCAGAATAATGAGGGCTAAGTTTTTACTGAGCTCACAAGTTTGCTTGTGCAACATCCATCAACAACTTCAAAGGAGAGGCCAGGGTTAGCAGATTGAAAGGAATAATGATAATAACACTCAGTCAGGGGACTATGACATCTTGAAAATGAATGGGATTCAGTCTGTAAGAGCTCTGACAGATTGGGAACGAGGTATTTAGGTGAGAGTCGAAGAGGGTGGAAGTACATAAACGTGTGGGCATCCTGTTAGTTCTTGTGTCTTATTATGTCTATTATAAAATAGCAGATATTGATTAATGATCAAATAAATCCTGACATTGTTATACAGAAACCATAGTTTGGCTTTTTATGCCAAAACCCTGGAACATTATTTACAGACAATGACAAACAAGACCAACAAAAGGTTGTGGATAAGTGGGGTTAGGACTTTGTGTTTCCACTGAAGCCCTGAAGCTAATCTCTTAATCCATTGTTCAAAATGTCAGTATGAAATTAAACCTTTTTGCCAAAGTATCATGCATTATTAACAACTATTTACACCCAAATGTAAGATTATAAGAATCTTTCCTCTTGTTGCAAGTGCTAAAATCAATATAATATAAATGAATTGTAGCTCAATTATGTTGCTTATAGTTTAGTGTAATATAACATTGTATTGTTTTAAATTATTCTAATACTAAAAAAGTAAAGGCTCAGCAAAAACACTACTAAAGCTGTGCTTTACAAAAAAGGAAAGCTGCTAGTTAAACATCTAGTTTGAGACTAGCTATTAAACAACTGTTTAGTAAAATGTTTGGATATTAAAAAGCTTTCAAAGACTGAGGGGAAAGATATTTAAAAACCTTAAGAATAAAGTTTTATCAATGTAAAATCACAAAAGTGCATTTCCTGCAATGTATTATGTCATTAAAATATTAGGAGAATAAAGAGAGGTTTTCATGTGCAGCAAACTAAAGGGTTGTCCTGGATACCTTTTGATCATCAGGCCTTCAGGCAGCACTGCATTAAAAACAGACGGGATTCTGCAGAGAAAATCACTACATGGGCTCGGGAACATTTCTGAAAACCACTTTGAGTGAGCACAGTCCATCTCTTCATGTACAAATGCAAATTAAAACATTTCTATGCAAAGTAAAAAAAAAAAAAAACAGCTTTTATAAATACCATGCATAAAGCTGCTGCCTTATCGTGACCCAATCTCATTTAGCATGAACTGAAGTGAAGCTGAACGCTGTCAGGTGGTCTGAAAAATAAACATTTGTAGTTCATTTTTGGAAATAATGGATACTACATTCACCAGGTTAAAAAGAAGAGACAACCTTCATTTTATCTCCACTCACTTAAGTGTCTTTCATGATGATATGGAGGAGCTACAATTATCTGAAGGAAAGGTTAATAATAGTAAGATGTTTACAAATGCATTTCCTTCTGTTCTTATTTATATTTTAATTAGTGAAACCAACCTGTTAGGAGATGTTTTTAGATATGGCATGTTTCATTTTTGAGCAATTGTTAGGACATCATTTAAATATTTTTCTACGTAAAATACATGCATAAGGTGTTTTCAGTTTTCAGAACCACATCCATGTAATTTTCACAAACCGTTATCCTATAAGTGGCTTCAGAGACACTGATGTCCTCATCCAAACATTGAGATTTCTTTAGTTCCTTATTGGCCACATTTTTTTATATCTTTTGCCTTTTGTATCTGTTAACACTGGGATAGTTTCAAGCATTTTACTTAGTATTATCTTCTGTTCTGTCTGATGTGACTCTGTGCACTCCCTATCTTTGTTAGTTGATGCCTTACCGCAGTTTGACTCCTAACTCTGCAACAAACTGCTGTTTTTTATTAAGCACATATGTCAGCTGTGCCTGACAGACAGAGGACATTTTCTTCCATTTAAGGGATTTCTTCTCTTAGACCTTCAATTTGCTAGTTCTATACAAGCCAAATCCTGGTTGATTTTTGGTTGGAATTAGTTGCTCTCTGCATCATAAAATATTTATCCTTTCAAAGTTTTCAAATTCAGAAGGACTATTCTTTGCATAAATCATCACTTAAATTACCACAGTCAAGTTACGCAGTGTTTCTTCTTATATAACACTCATTGTTAATACAGTTTAAAATGCTTTAAGACAAGTTATTCCTTTCTTGCCTCATAGACAAGTCATTCCTTTATGTGTATTTTGTCACAGTGAGGAGGCAAAAAGGCATCCATCATTCATTTTCCATACAAACTATAATATACCCAACCCTACATAGTTGTCTAGTATCACAAAACATTAATAAATTTGCATTTGATTACAGCAAAATAAATCAGGTTATAGCAAAAAAGATTAAAATAAAATGTTGGCAAAAAGCCTGATAGGCTAGGTTTACAGAAACAGTTTTGTGTTTAAAAAAGTACCTCCAATTTACAAAACTTCTAAAATCTCTAGTTATAGAGCAGCAGCCTCTCTGCAGGATAATGCAGTTTGTTTTCCACATTTTAAACCAAAATGGTGATCAGATGTTGCCCCTCCCTTGGCCTGCATACTTCATGGTCTTGACATGATTGCACCCCGGGCACTCCTCCTGTACTTATGTCCCCATGACTCACTCGTCTCACTGATTACAATTTTTACCCATTGGCACCAGCAGGAATAAACATCTCAACCCGCTTCAAAGTGGCGGTTGCTCTCTCTGACATCTATGGCCACAGACCAGACACAGGGACGTGCAAAGCAGCTTGGTTACTCAACTCCAAACAAAGTTTGGGTGATCCAACAAAGATGAACCAGTACCATCTTAGGGTCTAATGATGACCCAATGTTCCATTACGGTTAAAAAAAAGTTAATTTTAGAACTTTTTTCAGTCATCAGCTGTGATGTTGTCTTAGCAGATGGTATGACTTTTAAAAAATAATACCACATCTTTTTGTTGTTTAATGTTTCATTCCCTGCTGGTGCTCAGTGATATAAAAGACTTTACAGGGAATTAAATTCAATTTTAAGTAATACAGTAGCAAATAGACTGGTTTATTCATCAACCCCCTGATGTGATGAAACTTGAATATTTAATTAAATTATGTTTCCAGTCTAAACAAATCATCTCTGGTCAGTAATTAACTATCATCAAGCTGTGTCCCAGAAAACTGAATCTTTGTTTTTATCCCAGTGCGACTACTTCTCTATAACAAGGAAGGAGTTACTGCTACTGTTCTTGAGCAAAACTTTTCATGCATCTATGTGTATCAAACTGATCGTGTCCTAAAATGATCCCGTTTTGCTTGTTTCAGTACCCTGCAGCTCTGATGAACCTTGGTGCTATCCTTCACCTCAATGGGAAACTGCAAGAAGCTGAAGCCAATTACCTCCGGGCACTTCAGCTGAAACCGGACGATACCATCACCCAGTCAAATCTGCGTAAGCTGTGGAACATCATGGAGAAACAGGGTCTGAGGACTATGAGCCCCTGAGTTCTCCCTGCCCGCCTACTCGCCATCTGCATGCCAGACGCAGGGAAAAAACAGCCAACGTGCTCCGCATTCCTTTTATTCATCCAAGAGAGATAGAAGAGACTGAGGGAGGATATTTGCAGAGACACCACGACTGCACCGCACAGGCTCTCCTAATCACTGCTGAGCTCTGCAAACACCTCCGGCCAGCAGCTTTCCACAATATTACTTACAGTTAGTCAGGCACTGTGTGGGATTTTGACTCCTAAAAACTTTCTTCAGATTTAATGCTCTCACAGTAATCTTTTTTTTTCCTTTTAGAGCACTTGAACTTGAAGTAAGGCCACAGATACATCCTTCCAGCAGTGTGAGATAACATTAAAAAGAGTGCAAAGAATCTTCAGTGTAGCATTAAGGGGTTCTTTTTGTCAAATTTCATCCTGATGAAATGTTTTGGTTTTTTTTTAATTAAAAAAAGATTATATAAAAAAAGAATGCCACATTAGAACTTAAATTAATCATTGTTACATCGTTTCCTATTCTCACTGGGTCCTTTTTGATTTGAGAATACACTTTACAGCAAAGTAGCACCATTATTGAAACCCATTTGTGACAGATAATCTGTGAAAACTTGAAAAAGGGAAATTTATTTATGCAGCACAATGATGGCTATAGATGCAGCATGTTATAGCAAACAAGAAAAAACAAGAAAATTGTGAGTGTGATTATACATTAAGAGTGTGAAACCTTTATTAATGAGGTCACATTTTTATTATTCAGCATTGCTTGAAAGATCACCATGGCAACTGTTAATCTACAGAAACAAGATGCTATTAATGCAGTTATTAAGCTATCTTTCTAACAAAAGACTCTGAAACTTCAGGTTTCAGCGACACATCTTTCTCACTTTCCTACAGATTTCAGATTAAAGTTTGCAGACATGACTCAGATGAGTTGTTTTAGCCAAAATACAAAAAGCTATGTTGATGCCCACCTTTTAATTGTAGAACAACACAGTTTGCAGTGCTTTTGAAGGAAATGTTGAAATGCCTTTTTGTTGAAATCTTTTTTTTGTTTGTTTGTTTGTATTAATGAATCCTAATATATGCCACATGTATAGTATAAAAAAAAATCATTCAGCAAAAAATAAATGAAAGCTCAGTTACTGAGCAAGTTTCAATACAGTACAAGAGTTTTCAGTATTTTCACTTTTTTAGGTCTGATTTGTACATCATTTGTGTAGTTCCCATTTAATTGTTTTATCATCAACATTAAAGAGTGAAACAGCACCTTCATGAAAGTAAAAGTTTGTAAAGTATTTGTGATTATTTGTTGGTCACACTTCACCTCATTTTTTTTGGTTCATCACATTGTAAATTATTCCTCTGTGTTACTTAGAAAGAGAACCAGCTGGCACTGTGTTTTTACATGTAAAGTGAAGGAAGTTAGTTAAAAAGAAGTTCTGTATATGTTTGTTGTCATTATGGAGAAAAACCTTAAAAACACACTTATTTTCCCAGCATACTATACCTGTTTACAGAGCTTCATGTTCAGATGAAGATTTTCATATACAGTATGTTACTTGTGTCATAAAGCTGTCAACACTGTGCTGTTTTCACCATGATGGTGAAAGGGAAATGTTCACATCCTCACAGTTTGCTTTGATTTCTTGCCTGTAATTTACACACCCACCATCAAACCTTGCTTTTCTTATGTGTGTGTACATATATATATATATATATATATATATATATATATATATATATAAAGTGTTCATGGAGACGTGTCCAAGTTTTATTGTTTGAAAGGAAGTTTAAAAAAAGTGGTTCACTCTGTGTCTCTGCTCAGGGATCTTAAACAGTGGGCTATTGCAGAAACTTGATCACAGAGTGTCTACTAAATTAAAATTTATTTTTGAAAGTTGTTGTATTTGTATAAATTGTCAAGATTTGTAGCCCTCTTTTCTCCTTTTTTGTAAAATAAAATGAACAATTTGCCAGAACAGACATTTTCGTCGAGTGTTGCTTCATTTTACAGTAAACTGAAGGATTCCTGCTCTTTTTGGTGGATCTACACTTCTTTTTATTGCAGACCTCAGATACATTCTTAACACTTCCTAATATTTAAAAACACAAAGTTTGTTTTAATAAATGGCAAAGAGTGATTAAAAATTATTCTGAAGCAAGAGTCACGCTTTTAAGTGATTTTTTTCTTGTGTTCATGTGGGATTTTAGACTTAATGGGGTGGTCCTGCATGCTGTGCAGCAGGTTTTACTGGGCATTTTAAGTCCTCCCCTGCAAATTTGCTAAAATGTGTCATAAAAACAAGTCAAATGAATCTCCCTTCCTTTTGATCCTTGAACAACAAAGCAGACATGTAAACATTTCCATATGGAAAGGGTAGCACAGTGTGTGCATATGGCTGGTGGGTTTTGATTCCAACCACCCCCACAATTCAGCCCCCGCTGACAAGCAAAAGGCCAGTCCCTGTGAACAAAACAAGCCTGCCTTGTGATGTTTCTCACGTGTCAGTGTGGAAGGTCTGCTCCCATGATCTGAGCTCACCATGGTGCCCAGCTTTCCTTATTGCGCTGGAATGCACACACTTCGTCTGCGCTGTCTTGTCCTCTTTGACTCTTCTTCTCAAAACACAGGTGCACCTTACTAAAATGAGAAACAGTTTTGTGGGATTGTGGAGTCACATTACATGATGTTTTATTTTTTTGCAATAAAAAACTATACATTAGGATTTTGGGGTGGGTGGGGGGTTAGGTTACATACAGATGACGATAAGAAAATAAATGGTTAGTGGAAATTTTGAATTAAAATCCTAGCATGCCAGAACTTCAAACAATACATCCAATGGTTTAGCAAATATTTTGCTAACATTCAAATAAGATTGATTCCAATAGTTAATGCTAAAGTTTTAAACAAAGATCTTGTGCAATGAGTAGCACTTTGGGGATGTGGGGTGTTATGAATGACTCTCAGCCATTAACACAGTTTTAGAACAATTTTTGTCAAATTTACTCAATTATGGTTATTTTGTGTTTTCTAAGCTCAGCTGGCTGTGATGGCCGGTGGTTCATGAGGTATTCTAGTGTCAAACACACACATGCACACACAGAGATGGGCAAAAACATTATTCATCACTTTTCCGCAGCGGGCAATCGTGATTTTTGGCTTTATTTGTGTTTAATACAAAATGACAGGGTAGGATCTATTGTGGGCTTTTCGTAAACACTTGAGGTTACATTTAAATCATTTAGGAACCTTGTAGGGATCATTTTTATTAAGTTCTGATTCATAAAACCCTAGACTCTTGGTCTTTTGTTTGATTGTTTGTTTGCTTTCAAACCTTCCAACATTGTAAAGTTTAATACAAACAGACATTTTTGCCATTTCTTTATAGCAATGAATCACTTTTTTAGGTAACTTAGTAAATTATGACTCGTGCAACTTATCTGTTTTTTAACCTTATTTCTTTAATTTATTTATGATGAGTCCTACATCCCAGGAAAAAAATAATATTTTTTCCTCTGTTCTTATGAGTTCAGCATGTTTTATTGCTTTTTGACCTTTTCATCTCTCTTAAACACTTCAAACTGAGCAAAAATTTCTGTCTTACTATGCTGTGATCCAGAAAATCTGCCTGCTGTTATCAAGCAAATATTTTGTGGTATGTGCTTATGAACTATCACTGCTTTCATCTCCCGTGCCTTAGCACTGGCGCCCACAGCTCCAGACCTGCTCCTGTAAAATGGTTTGCTGTGCGTGATGCTGGAAAGTCCTCCCTGCTGGAGCCAATACGCAATGTTATTATTTGATAGAAAAGGCATTAAGATAAAGCTCCTGTACGGAACACCAATTCTGCCTCTTATTATTGAAGTTGTTTGATGTCAAGAAAGGAAGTTGTATTTTTTTGTCATCGTGTTAAAGTGCAGTTTGTTCTACTGCAGCCTAGTCAGACTGGAGATGCTGTTTCTAAATTCTAGTTTGTGAAAAAGCAATAAAGTAATTTGCAAAAATGAGGATTTCAAATCTTGCTTGTTTTAATTCCATTTACTGTTGGTGATATAATGGATTTGTCTCACACCGGCACAAAAACAGTGCGTGGGTCTTTGTGTTTGAATTCTTTTTTCCCAGTAAAATCAGCTACTTTAAGCAACGTTTAGGAATAACACCAGCACTTGCAATAAAACCACTAAAATTACTCATGACTTCCTAAATAGAGTAATTCAGTGTTTTTCTTCCTATTCTACAGGCATTGTGTATGCAGGTCTTCCGGTGTGGGATGTAGACTGTCAGTCCTGATTGTTTGTGAACTCCTCCAGTTGAACCACATCAGTGACACATCAATCTGACCAAAAAGGGATAAAGGTTTACTTTAATGTTCTGTATAAATCAACAGATGTCCAGATATTGTACTCTATTTCTTTTTATCTGTTTCCCAGATAATTTACTGGGAGAGACAGATGTAGTACAATTGTGTTCTCAAATAACAAGACTGAATCTCAGTGTCTGTTCATTTTGATGTTTCATTTAGTCCACTGTTAGTCATTTTTTTCTATTACCTGTTTTTACCTCACAAGGTACCTTCATTTCATCTCTCGAACACATCATTTAAACCTTGTATTCAGCATTCAACTATGAATATTTTACATTTTTTTATATAAAAATCTTGCATTGAATAAAAAATGCAATTTCAACACACTGACATAACATAACAGCAGCATAAGCAGCTCAGATAATAACGTATTTACATTGACAATTCTTATTTGAAGTAGCTCTATTGTTTTTGTAGAAGTTTGCTTATTTTGTTTTTAAGACATGCAGTCCTTTTCTTTGATTCCACCACAGATGTATCCTGTTTATTTTCAGTAATAGTGTGTCTTGAATCTTAAATAGTTTTCTCACATGCTGCAAAGTTTTTTGATCACACTTTTTTTCCTGCAGTCAGTTTTTCATAGATCTCCATCTCTAGATCCAAACAAGGAGGACAGGTCGAGGACCACTCTGTTATTGGTACACATTCTCACTCCAGATAATTCAGATGAGAAATAGTTTTACATTAATCTGATTTACTGTAGTTTGAGAATCCATAGTACAGAAATTATTCATCTTAGTCTGTTTTGAAATTAATCCGTGTGTTGAATTCATAAAACATTAATAAAGATGGACGAAGTGTGCCTTTGTTCTCCCTTTGTTCAAAATTGAAGCCAAAATGTTTGTTTTTTTGGTGCTATCGTGTTTTATTTTTGGAGCCAGTGTCTGCACTCTGTGGGGCTGTACCTTTGATACAAATGTCTCACCCACCTCCCCCTCCCAGCTCACTAATGTCAGTCACAGGGTAACATGACACACTTCTTTAAGTAATTAAAACTAAACAATTAATTATATTTCAACCTACAACAGCTACGTCAATCAACATAAATCAAGGCCAGAAAAATGATCTGAATTATATTTTAATTTTTAGTCAGGAAAACGTACTATTTGTTTACATGAAGGGCAGACTTAAAAATTGTACTGCAGCCAGCCTAAGGGGGGCGCTTGTCCTTTGAGGCTTCAGCTTTTGGCTTTCAGTCTGTCTCTAGTTTTAATCCATCTTGATGGTTGAATCTTCTGCAACACTGCAGGAAATGAACACATGAGGCGGTTGTTTATTGTTTATTCCATCAATCTTTGTTCAGTACTCCGGAACGCTTTGTTTGTCATTTTAGCTTTTCAGACCACCAAACTGGCATGTTTGATTTGTGTTTGGAGAACATCTAGTGAAGTTGCTGATGTCTAAATAAAGAGCTTAGATGTAGACGTATAATGCCAGGCCTTACAGAATTCACAAAAACTTACTGTAGGTTTACTGCAAGACTCATATTCTCCTGTTTTGACTTTATCACCACATAAACCAGCTACCGTAATCAACACACATTCTTGCCTGTGTGTGATCATTCATGTGTGCTTACACAGGTGTCTTTTGTCAGCATAAAAAAAATGTTGTTAGAGACACAACCCAGATTCCTGTGTCTTGAAAATGGCCACCCCTGAGGATTTACAGAGCACTATTAACAGCCAGACCTCAGAGGTTTGTGAACAAACTACACATTTTAGGAAAGGGCACTTTTTTCTGTCTCTGCACTGACAGAATGCACTTTGTCTTCCTCCTTTCAGGGATATGTAGAAGCAGTAAACCTCCAAGCTGAAACAGAGCACTGTGTGTGTGTAAAATGCATGTAGCATACACATGGAAGTGCATTATGTGTGTGTGGGAGCCAGAGGAAGCAGGTGTTGCCTGTGCGTATCGAGACACTGCGATTGATTAGTTTCAGAGAGAAGATGTGGAGATCAAGGGTGTCACGTCAAAACAATGGATTCTTCTCAAGACAGATGGATTTCCATTCAGACCATAACATGTTCTGTCTGCATGCTCAGAGGGAACAGACTCCTTAGGAAAATATTTGAAGTTAGCATGTGTGAGAGCCAATATTTGCTTTCAGTTTATTCAGGCTATATTTGCTGTTTCCAGACCACGGATAACTACTTGTGAACTACTCAGATGACCCACCGAGAGGTGATTTGTTGTAATTTAACACATGCTGACAGCCGTTGAGGATTTCCTAAACTATTTGAGCAACTGTAACTATCAAGAGCAGATCGCATGTTCTTTACAACTTTGCTTCAATAGATTTTAGCACATTGTGAGTATGGCTATAAGCGAACAGCAACAAATTGCTAGCTAAAAGCAAAATGGAGCAAAATACTAGGTAAAAGTTGCAAAATACTAGCTAGAGGTAGCAAAAAGCTAACTAGTGGCAAAAAGTAGCAAAAGGCTTGCTAAAAATAGCAAAACAATAGTTAGAAATTAAAATGAGTAAAATGTTAGTTAAAAGCGAAAAGTAGCATAAGCAGGCAAAAATAATGCAAGTCTGCAAACAGAATCTTGTTAAAGGAACTGAGGAGATCTTAATGTATTTCTGTGAGGAAATAAAGTATAAAAGTATAAATAAAGATTTTGGACAGTATAAAAGTTACCAAAACCAAGTCATAGCACCAATCTCCTGAATGAGCTAAACATTTGGTGTGAATGCTGTCTCAAAGTTCACACAATCAAATAGAGAAATAAATTTTAATGAGTGATGGTTTGTTTTTACCACTTTTACATTTTAAGATCAGTGAGGTGTTAGGAGTTTGTGCTGATGTTTTCTGCAAAGAGTACTGTAAAATGTGCTTTTTAAAAATCAGTTCAACAACCACTTAACCTCCCTCGTTTCAAACCAAAGGCTCAGCTGAAAACACAATATGGTATATTACTGTTTACACAGAAAAGGTTCAGCAGCACAACAAGGTAGCGATAAGTCTGTTTGTGGTTTTAGCTGACAGCTGGCTCACCACAGCCATCACGTTATATTGCAGTGATTTTGGTGACAGCTCTTCTTACTCCCATCTGAGTTCAGATGATTTCCTGAGTCCTCACAGGAGCCGCTGCTGCAGCTGCCAGAAGCTTCCTCACTTCAGCCTCCACCTGAATCGGCTTTGCTCTGTTTGTATGCCGCATGGATTTTGTTTACATCTGTTCCACACTCTCTCAGGGATTACTTCCATTTTTTTTGTTTTCTCATTTTTTTGGTGTTTTCATGTTCTCCTCCTGAGTTGCTGCAGAAAGAAATTTTCCATGAATGTATTTGCAATAAATCAAACAGTATTTTGATCTTGATTTGCCAAGTGATGTATTTCTGACAGAACGGTTCATCTTTGTTGAAACAGAAAAACAGAACAAATGCAAAGCCTAAAAGAACAGTTTCACATTTACAAAGAAAAAAAAGAAAAACATTTGTACACAATTAATAATGAAATTTAAATGCTGTTTTTGTTTAAATTGTCAGTTTTAAGGAGAGATATGTCTGCTGTAAACCCGCCGTGTAAACAACTTGTAACACTTTGCAAAGTATCCAGACTTGTTTTCAAATCCCTCACATCTTACCTCTTAGCCCAAGTCTAAAATATTGTTTTGAGCAGGAAATTGTTGATCTTTGAAGCTAAACTGCAAATCAAACAGAAAATGTAAACCATGAAGTGTTTATATTTACAGTAATGGCTGTTTACCATGCACTTGTAATTCACTGTTTATCTCCAAGAGGTTCTGTGAAACAGCTTGAGTTTGACATGTTTACAGGATTTTTGCTCTCTTGTTGTCAGTTTTATGTAAACAGCACTGTGCAGAATGTTTTGTCACTTTAGATGTCAGATTTATCGCATAGATGTCTGACTGGTTCCGCATGCATTCTGCAAACCATACAGCGTGAGTGATGAGCAACTGTGCTCAATAACAAGAAGAACAGAAGAAAGACTCAAGAGATCTGTGATCCGAAACATCAGATCTTGCTGCCATGTGCCTTAAATTTTAGCTTTATATCTGTAAAGTTGGTTGAGTTACAGCCATTTTTATGATAGTTGATATAAATTAGCTGTGGGGGTAATTTTGAATTAGGATATCTCCAAAAAAGTATCAACTGATTACTTTACTGATAAACTTACTATCTGTGAGTTTTATTAAGATATGTCCACTCTTCCATGAGATATTTAGCTAATGCTACAGACAAACAAACACATAAAGACACAGGCAGTAACATTATGACAAGTTAAGGATACAATTTGACAGAAGCGTGAATTGACCAGCAGCCACTGTAAAGTCATTATCTGTGCCAGACAAAAGGCAAAATTTCTGTCTTTTCTTTCTTTAGCCACAGATCTGTTGGAGGAAACTTCCAGGCTCCCAGTCCTAATATTAATGGTTTTAAATGTGACTATTTATTTGAACTGGACACACAGCAAAATAATCTTGCTGCTTATTGAATTCAGCTGTTGCACTCATTCTGTCTTCACTCTCTTAAAATATTTAACAAGTTCTTAAAGAAAAACCACATAATGTGTGCTCTTGGAATTAGATGTTGCTTTTCACATTGAGTTGCATTCATGAAGTGCTTTGTGCTCTCTCAAAACTTTATGTCTTGATGGTTTCATTAATTTTTTAGGGTTTTGTTGGGGTTTTTTGTACAAGTGCCTTTAGTCAGCTCTTTCATGGCTGAGTTTGCCCAGCTTGTTATTTATCGGTAACACAGTGAGAATGGCTGATTGCGTTCCTCAGGGACCCATTAGAGCAGGCAACCTGTCCTCCTCAACCACTGCAACTATCCATCATGCAAATCTAGAACACGGACACCACACTCAAGCCTGCCGTGATCTGCTTTACTATGCCCAGATGTCAAAAACTAGTAAAAAGGTCTGCTGTTAACAGCACTGGACATTTCCTTTCAAAAACTTCCATCGCAACTGAAATGAGACACTGGTGGGCGAGTAAAGAGAGAGTAACAGGTCTCATAACAGTGGGGTTCAGTTAGCTGAGTCTGACACTCCCTGGTTCCACCCCATACCTTTTCTCAGGAGCTTCTTGTTGGACAGAATGGAAGCTACTGTGTTATTTCACTCTCAACTAGTAAAGAAGAAATCTTGGCTTCAGAGTGCTAAACACCAGGGTTTCAGCTTCATGACAGGTCTGATATAAATTCCAGTGGAAACTTCTAAAAGCTGTGGTTTTGGAGAGCTACCAATTGGTCTGAGGGAGCTTCAGGAAAATCATAGGGGCTGAAATTTTTGATAGAAACACTGTTTCCTCTTTTTGAAATCACCTTGACATGTAGACTTTATGCAAGGATCCTATTTACTATTTTGAGCTCAGAAAATTGGAGATCATCAAAACTTTACATTTTGATGCTCTCCACTAAAAGTCAACTTCAATTCCCAATGATTGGGCTCATAAATTTGGTTAGAGTGCACAAACCATTTACACATTAATAAAAGAGTAGACTGATGTTTCATCTGTGCAGTGCAGGAGTGTTTATTTTATACTAATACTTGATAATAAGCAATAAAACGGGATTTACATTGTGTGTAATTACCATGAATTCAGTCTCACACATGTAGAGTCTTACTGACTCACTCCATAGGCTGTGATAAAAAAAAATATTATTTTTCTCCCAAGCAACAAAATCCTTTGAATAAATAAATGATTTTGCCAAGAAATCCTCAAAGCCTCATAACACATCTTCCTGTAAAAGCAGCTTTGAGTTTTTGTAGGTAATCTTTTGCAGCAATTCTGGAAAGTTAAACTCAAAGGCCATGTCGTGAGAGAAGAGATCCCATAAACATCCCATAAACATCATCCACTGTCCCAACTGATTTACAACAACCAAATGCCGAACATAATGGTTATTTACTGCAAGAGTTTTAGATTCATGGGGCGTTGCCTTCTAAAGACAAATGGCTGTGGTGCAATACAAGTGCACAAACAGTTACTACCACATTGTTAACAGAATATACCGTAACATATCATAATGTTGGCCTAAACACTTTTTTATTTTCCTCCATTGTCGTATTTTTTCTGTCACCAGCCCAAAAGTTCAGAGCAGTATTGTTTTTTTCTTTTCAACAAATCAGTCATCACATGAGTGAATTTAGTACTTTGTGTCACTTTAGTGGATTTTGACCACAGTTGGGAAATGTTTAAATATTTGGCAAAATGATATTTGTTTATAGCTGCGTATAAACTGGAGCTGAAGTGTTTGTTGCAACCATGAGGCAGTTTGTTCTACTTCTTCTGCATCTTAATCTGACTGCATGTTTGTGGATAAGTCCATTTTCTAAACCCTTTGTATGTTCTAAAACTTGCTCTAAAAGTGAGTGTTTATGTGATCAACTTTTTGGGAAGGCATTTTTTTTATTTTTAATCTTTAATCAAATACCAAAATGACTTTTATTTTTGTGTCCAAAAAAGTGATGATGCTGCTGGTGTAAAGTAATACTCCACTGAATAAAATCTTGATTAAAACAAATATCTTCCTCTATAACATGAACAGATGAAATGTACTGCTGTACATTCCTATTTCAAAACTGATCAACATGTAAAGTGAGGTAGACTTTGATTCCTTTTGGAAACGGAACAACGTTGGCATAAACTCTGAGCACTTTGTTCATTTTAGTAGCAATCATTAATGACACAGTTACTAAAATCCTACGAATATCTGCATGCATCAGAAGCCTTAAGGTAGTATCTCTCTGGGCTGTGACTATTGGAGACAAGTTGGAGACTCAAAATTGTTAGAAAATTGCCAGAAAATATGCAGATTTTCAGTTGCAGTCTCACTGAATTCTGAGTGTTTGCAACTAAGGGACCAGCAGACTGTGTGGATGTGTTTTGAGTGACATTTTTTTTTTTAAATCATGACCTATTTATGTGTTTATGACTTGCAAAACTGTGTTGTAGGAGACTCCCTCATAAATGCCAACTAGTGGACAACAGGTGCAGCTTATTGAGGTACTCCATTAAAATATAATCAAGTACTGGGTCTTAACTTTGGTACCACATTTTATTAGTTGGTGCAGCAGTTAAACACATTTTTCTTAACAATTTAGGCCAGATAAATGTTAAAAAAAATCCTGCTGGATGTTTGCTTACAGTCTTTCCTTTTACACACAGCAAACAGTAAAGACTACATAAAAGCTGCAATAAAAAAATACTGAGGATCAAAGTAATCCAGATAAAAATGCTATATTGCAAATAAATTTTAAGGGTGGGTGTAGTAGGAGTAATTTAGTGCTTGATTATGAAAATTTCCCTCTTCTATTGGCCCAGTTCTGAGCTTGCCTGTTACAAATCATCCCCACTAACACTACTAACACTTCAGAAAAGCAACATAAAAAGAAAAGAAAAGCAGAGTTTCTCTTTAACTGTTAGACAGTAAATGTCACTCTCCCTTAAAGATGAAAAGTTTAAATGTATTTTTATATTAACAATTTGCACATTTCACTACTGCTTTGTTTTAAACTACTCATCAGGGTTTTAACACTGAATCATGCTTGAATATGCTGCTCTCTCCAGGAGGTTTTACAACTGAAAATGTGCCTTTGTAAGTAAATAATTGATTCCATCCAAACCAAAATCCTCTTTTGGTTGGAAATACATAGTAACTCTTGTTTTTATTTCAGCAGGATCCACTTTATCTGTCCACTCCATTGTCCCATCTTTATGGAAAAACACATATTGCTTTAATAACATCTGCTTCTAAGATGGGCTCTCTATTCTCACTCATTACACAGTTCTGCACATAATAAGAAATCTTTGATATTAAAAAGCGGTACATTTGGGCTCGCTTTGTTGCTACTGCTGCCACAAGTTTGTGGTGTAACCTCTGAAAGATGCTGTGATACTTTAACTTTGAGTTGTCACATTTAAAGATCACAGCTGCTGCAGTGTGTTCTTCAGTTGTTCAGATTTTTTGAACACTGAAAAAAATGTCCTACCTAAATTACAAGCATTGAGTTCACTGGTGATTTCTTTTCAGCTTCTTTGAACTTTTGAAATATTTTTTGGAATGCACAAAACATCCTCCATCTGGACAAAGAGTTTCATTATGTAAGTGCTGCCTTGTAATGATCCCTGGTATGGTTCGACAGAGCAGCTCTTTGTATTGGACACTTGGAAGAAATAGTCATTCAGGCATGACTGGTCTGCAGTCAAAGATTCCATTCTCTCTTCTCTGTATGACTTCTTTTTGTGGACAGCATGTAAACGTTATGTGAAACCACTTTGGTTACCATGATTAATCAATAAGAATCATCAACAAATTAAAGTTGCAGCATATAGCAACCACCAATCCTTTTTAATGTGAGTCTCTTTTGGTTGCCAGGCCCTCAGTATGATGTCCAGTGACCTGCAAGGCAATAAAAATGTTCCCCTGCAATTACATGTTCACCACAATTTCCTGGAATTCCCCAGAGATCATAAATCACTGCAGGGCCATTCAGCTAAAACACTTGTGTTAATACAACATCAAGAGCAAATGACCCTTCAAATCAACATCTGTGCACCACATTCGGCAAACTTTCTTATTAGCTCTAAGTGCTGGGTGCCACATGGGAAAGGTGATGGTGATTCAAACCTGACTTAACAAAACGAGACAGGTGAAATGAAACAAAGAGCATAAAATGTTACTCTGCCATTGTGAGAGCCTGCTCTAGTGTGCCGTGAGAGATGTTTTGTTTTCACTGCTGTTTTTCTGGTTGGTTGAAGAAGTTAGTGCACTGAAACTTCACAAACTCCGACGTTATGCACTCACAGCTACTGCTTTCAGTCAGGTCATGTGAAATTATCTTTTATAATATGTCATGGGTTGATGTTTGATATTTGTGTCTGACGCTGCCACTTCCTGCCTTGATATGCCAAGCTTTAAGCCAGTATATACTGATTTTTTTTTATTATTATTTGAGATCAGCAAATACCTAATTTAGCTACATGCATAAGAGTAATTACTTTGTTTCATAAATAGAAGCACTACAAATGAGTAATGTTTTTTTATTCTGTGTAGTTTTAAAGAAAACAAAATCTAAATCTTTTGTACACTTTCTTTTCCTACTGTATCTTAAATCACGAAGGCTTTGACGCCTCACTATCTGTGTTTTAAGATAAACACCCTCGCCCCGAAAAACTGCTGTTATCGCTTCCTTTTTATTTTATTTTTTTCTGAAAAACAATCCCAAAGGTCTAAATAGGGGGAAAAAAACAGGAATGTATAAAAAAGTTCTGCTTTAGTTATCAGCTTAACAGATGTTCATGAAAGTAAAAGCGTTTGGGAAATAAATGCAGCTTATCATATAAAAAAATCCCAGTGGGAGTGATGTTCCACTTGTTAAGAACAAGTAACAGAAGAGCTGATTTTCATAGCAGGGAAGTGATCCATGATGCCATGGTGTGACCGAGGCCAGACTGTAACTTAGCCACAGAGGTTACAGTTTGACCATGACCTTTTTCAATGACAATGTTTGCCTCCTTCTGTCAGTGTATTAGTGAAAGGATGCCATACAATCAAAGACAACTTTTAATTTTATCCCTGTAGCAAAATTAACCTAACAGCAAAACAAAACCTTCAAATAACACAGGCATCCTTGGTGTAGAGATGCATGATTTTTTTGTTGCAAAACATTTTGATTTAGCTGGTGCTGATTCTATGTACATACAGTATTATACCATCAAGTTAAGAAATATTGCTTTTACTCTTATAACCCGAATTTAGCCACTTATACAGCAATTCAAGCAAAATTGTTGACATTATCCATTTATAATAAGCTTAAATGATCTCTAAGCTGTAAACCTGACAATACAACCAAGTCCATCTGTATGTCTTGATTGATTTTGACATTTTATTTTCAAGCATTTATTTTTCAGTGGAAAAAACATGCCAATAATGATGTATGTCCCTATTAAATTCAAAATAAAACGTGTATTCATATTTTAAGCCTGATTTCAAAGAAATAAGTGAAATAATATGAACAATCACATTATGTAGTAGAGACCCCTTCCTTTTTATTGCCGATGAGTTTGGCCTTAGATAGTGGTGACTGCACAGGGTCACTTCATTCAGAGTAAAGCAAAAACTATTAATCTGCTGTTTGTTGAGTTTTTCACTGCCCACACTGTATCATTTGCTTATGTATGCTCTTCGGGTGTCTACACTTTACCACTAAGAAAAACTTAAGGCTAGTTTTAAATAAATAAATAAAACTCACTGTAACCATCTGTAAAAATAAAAGGAACATTAAAAGAAAAAACATAAACAATAATTCAATTTAAAAAGGTTTGCATTCAAATATCCAATTAGTGCTGTTTGATTAGCAGTTTTACATCTAAGTAACCAGGCTTGTATCCCTCAAACCTCATTACTCCAAGCCAACACGCTACTTTGTGGGTCCACCACATTTAAATGCCTTGCTAACTTTTAACATTAGTTTGGTTTTGGAGTGCATCATTTCGGCACATCATAAAAGCTTCACGCCAGAGTTTGTACTTATTTTGCATATTTCTCTGCAAAACATTGAATTCATTTCGTAAGAGAAAACTCTGATATTGAAGATTCAACATGCCCGTCTTTGATCTTCCCCTAATAAACATCACAACAATTATCCTAGCCATAATTTTCAGCAGTGAAGGGCCAATTTATTCTGCTGAAAAATTAAATTGCTATAGTGCTTAAATATCAAATACTGACATGTTACCAACAATTTTCTCAAACTGGTATAATTTCAGCTTTGAAATGCTCCAGTTGCTTTTTTAGAAGCTCAAACTCAAACAGGAGACTGTTGAAGCAAGTTACCTGGTGGCAGAAATTATTAGAACATTTTAACATTAGACATTCAGACTTGTTTGGCTTTTTACTTGCATATTCAGAAATAATACGTATAATGTTCATCTAAAAAGAAACAGAGAACAACACCTATAATTGTGTGTTTTTAAATGGTCAGAAATAACAGTTTCTTGCCACTCTCCACAGGATACAGACCACTGGAACAACCAAACATGTAGGCATATTTGTTTTGCTATGAATTTCAGATTGCAGCATGTGGACATGTTTATGTGAGAATTTGAATTTAAAACTGAACCTCTATCTCCTTTTTAAGTTCAGTTTTTTGCAGAAGGCTGTTTAATTTCCACATCAATACTCAAACAGAAGGCCATTACTCGAAATCATTTTGTATTGTGTGAAGTCCTCTGAGCAGCTTTAGTACATCCAGCTCTTTTTGACACTTGATGCATTATTTATTACTTGTGAATAATGGAATGAACATCACAGCAAGGACAATCTTGGGAGAATAAAAATAAAAATATGTGCACTTCATTTCCAGGAAGATGGAGGATTAATCATTTATCAACATGTAGCTGCTTTTAAAACTAAAAAATCTATGATAAATTGAAGACAAACTGTAAGTTAAAATGATTACATCAATACTTCTCACATGGTGAACAATAATGCATTTACCCTTTTTTCTGCAACTCATAATATGTTTTGAAAGAAATCATTTATTTTTCAGAAAAGTCCACATTTAGTACTGCTGGTTTGTTTTCATTTGGGAGTCAAGGATGTGGGCTGTTCGGCAGCTTGGCTAGAATAATTAGCTGCAGCATTTCCCTTATTTGTTGCTCTGTTCTTGATGTCCAGGGGGGAAATGGGTTAGTGAGAACAAGCTTTGGAAATGCCGTTAGGTATTTTATATTCATTAGACCAACATGATGACTAAGAACAAACAACTTGAATAATAGTTAAACATTGCTGAATTTGCCTAAGGAAATACTAACTGGCTGCTAGTTGTGGCTTATAAATAAAATATAAAACGGCACAAAATCAGCTAGTTTGTATCAGCAATGACTTGTGACAGGGAAAAAAATACCATGGCTCTGCCCCTACTCTGCTCCTACTTTTTTATTTTATTTTTTTATTACTCTTATCTAAATGAAACAAAAATCAACTTAATGAAAGATCAAACTTTTAATAATAATCTCTTAACAGTTTGTTTTTTTCATGCAAGTCATTGAATCTGACAGGTTTAACATGGTTAACTCTTAACAAGACAAATAATTTTCTAATTATTATAATTCTTTATTCAGTGAACCTCATAATTTCACAAACATCATTAGTAAATTGCAAAACGTTTAATTAGTATTTATCAAATATTGCTTTTTCTACTTGAATGCTGTTGACACTGCCTGCTGTGAATCATGTTCTGCCCACACACTAAAAGTTTCTTTCTGTGTTAAAATAGAGAGCTGGTTTTCACACTTGTCATTCCTTTGCTAATTCAAGATCAGCCCTACACTCCTAATTACTCACTCATTCATCCTTTTCATGCAGTCTCTCTTACGTTCACTTTCACAGCAGAAAGCAGCCAGGAATGCCAGGAGAGCGTCCTCATTATAGCTAGAAACCTCCATTTGGGAATACTTCTCCCAACACAAGTTTGGTAGCTGCTTTTCTTGGAGAGATACAATCGACCTTGGAGTGTCCCTGTAGGGGAAACTCTAAAGCTGAGCTATGCAGCTGAGTGTGGGAAGAAAAGTGTAATAACTTTCACCTGAATGACTCCACTCTACCAAACACCCTGGGTTTGTCATTCACAGTCGTCAGCCCCCCTTGTATTCAGTGAAGGAGGCCTGCAGGGATCTAGCACTAATTAGGCAGCAGGCATTTCTTTGGCTCATTACAAACTACTGTGTGTGGAGCTTTTCTCTTAACTAGAAGCTGCACCCGCTACCAGCTACTATTTTTTTAAAGTGAAAGGGATTCACAATTAATGATGCAATTATGCTAATGAGGTTGCTAAGCTACTTGTTTGCCTGTCCTACTAAGTATCAATCCTGTTTAAAAATGGCACAGCAAGAAAAAAGTCACTGCTCAGATAAGAGCATATGTTTGCTAATGAGTGTGAAGTTTCCTGAAAATTAGTCTGCAGGGCAAAGATTATGAGATTATGTAAAACTCACATTATGAATGAGCTTTTCATGCTAGAGAATAAATTCTAGAAATCAAAAGTAAAAAAAGCACTTCGAGTTGTAGCTTGGTATTAAGATTCTATGTGTAATTATTTGTTTACCCCTGCATACTGGAATAAAAAGTATTTAGCTAAAGTCTAATTTATTGCATAAAATATGCCACAAGATTACAGCAATAATATTAAGCAATTTTATCTGGTTTCTGTATCCAATTTCTCATTATACAATGCAATGTGTTAAAAAGTCTTGAAACATACAAGACAATTTGACTTCTTTCCGCAGCTTCATTGTTCATTCTAACCCATTGATAGAATGCAAGTTTCAGGGATTTTTTGCATTGTAGGTGATGTTGATACCAATTTGTGACTGGGCATTTTCATTTCAGTATCATGAGGTGCAAATATCTTTCTTAGTTTCTTGAAGGCCAAAACAATCACTACTTGATAAAAGCAATCAGAGCCAAACTGTAATCACACCTACAAGTTAGTAACATAAAACCAATGTTAACTCTGTTATGTTTTAAAAAGCTGATGAGATACAACATGGTATGACTGATTTTGATGCATGCACCAATACTGGTATTAATATTCAGCCACTTTTAACAGTGTACCTCCTACAGTTGAAACAACAACACACCAGGCAGCCAACCCCCTAAACTGTAATTTATAAACATGTAAATGATGTTTCTCTGGGGGTAGCTGTGTTTTGATTACATAGAGAACAGCAGTAATTGGAAATGTTACACCTGCAAGTTTCTGAATAATTTTATTACCTTCCGTGCCAAGTTCTTTTGACTTCTTCTTAATTCATCTGAGACACACTATATTTGTGGGCATGAAGATGTTTGTGAGATTGTTTTTCTCCTCAGAGCTTTGTCTCATGTGGATGGTTTAAGGTTCATTTTATAAGCAATGCACAAAGGACTCATGCATGTCGGTTGCAGATAAATGTTGAAATAATTGGCTGCTTATTTACAATGGTGGAACCATTTTACAGTATTTGCATTTTGCACTAAAACCATCACCATTTTATTACAGTTTCATTCACTTTGGTTATTCCTTTTTCTCTTTTCCCAGCTGACTGCCAGGTTCCAGTCTGCTTTACTGACAATAACTGCCACAGTACACAACATCTAAACCCACACTACACAAACTGAACAATGGCTTCTCAGGACCAGACAATCAAGCAGCTGAAGAAATGAATACTAAGTGATAGTGGACAATCCTGTCTGTGTTTGTGAGGACTTGTTGAGGGATGTCTGCCAAGGGGTTCCCAGGAGATTTGCCTTCAATTAACAATGCCACGATTGGCTGACTATTTGCTCCTGTCAGTCACCTGTCAGATGACAACAGAGACCAACAAGCAAAAAGCATTTTGAGTCAACTCCAGATTAAGATGAGAAATGAATAACAGTAATTAATCTGATTCACTTCCTTCTTACTGCCTCTAAATACTGTCCAGATATGATTGTATAAGATTGTATAAAGGAAAAAGGTTTCTGGTTTTGTGTGTGTGTGTTTGTTTGTTAGACTCTAAATGATAGTAAAGTCTTTTTTTTTTAAAAAATAAGTAATCACATTTTAAATGTCTTCAGAAATCAGTGTTTTTCAGTGCTTAATCTTGTGCTGCATCTGTTTCTTTTCATCTTGAAAGTGTAGTTAATGAAATGAAAACAACCATGCTGAAGTTATAATGATTTTATTATTTTCATAAACTTGCCATGACACTATTGAGCACATTTTAGGGAGTGTTGATGACATTCAGCCTTTCCATGTTTCCCCAGATTGATGTTTCCTAAGTGTAATGTGCTGAAAATGGAAAACATAACACTTGCACAGACAATTAATGTTGTGACTAAAAAGTAGAATTTGTAAGTGATGCTCCACAGATGGAACGAGTTTATGGAATTGATTTTAACCACATTCTCGCTCTCTTAACAGTTAATACAAAACAGTTTGCCAAAGTACTAAAAAGCGTTCTTTGATTTGTGTTTTGTTCCGCAAAAAGTGATGAAGAAAATTACTTCAGTCATATCATTAGATTTTATGAATGGATAACTATGAAAGAAACTGAAAGATAGCCATAGCATTTATTTAAAATACAATAAGGAGGAACAGTTTTCAATCTACAAAGAAAACTCTTTTCAGACATTTGTTCTTCATCAGTAATGATCCAAATATCATGATCGTAGTTGAGCGTTGGAAAATGAACCAGTAAATTAAGATCTTCACTTCATGATTCAGCTCCTTCCTCACAAATCCTGTGTCTCAGTAGTGCAGATAAAGCCTTGAGCCTCAAAAATCCTCTAGCTGAGGCAAAGATTCATCTCCAGTTTGAAAGGAGTATTGCACTTTTTTGATGAACCCTGGTTCCATACTTAGAATAACTGACTCTTCACCTTTTCACACTGCAGACCTCTGCAATGCATGCTGAAGGTCACTGCTTGAAGTCACCAAAAGAGTGACATCATCCTCAAAAAACAAACATGCAACTGGGAGGTTCTCTTCTACATGACTATACTTTAAGATTTCATCAATGAACACCAATGAAACTGTTTGTTATTCTTTATAATTGCCTAAATAAAAGTTGTTCAAAATATTTATTTAACTTTAGCAAATGTTTCACTAGCAGGGACCCGGCCATAACCAAGTGAATTTACTGGTTATTCAAAGTTAAGGAAGGAGGCGAGATTGAGTCAATCTAAAGGTTGAATTTCAAATGAGGAGTCTCATGGTTGGTGGATAGAGGGAAGAAGACTCAGAGTGGGGTTTTGTCTCACTGAGCAAATATCCTTAGGCTCCTGCACAGATGGATAAGTGGATGCTGGTAGGGATAAGGTAGGGATGAAAGATGAAAGTGATGAGAAGGTATGGCATACAGAATTGAACTGCATGGATTTGGCTTTGAATTGGATTATGTGGACTGGACCCACTCTGTATAGCCCTCTAGAATATCTTGGCTGAAGATGAGCCAACCTAAAATGAGTTGAATTTAAATGAAAGGGATAAAAGGGATGAGGAGGATAAGAGGGATGAAAAAAAGGTAGGGATGAAGAATGAGGGGAAGTGGTGAATGGGATGAAAAAGAGGTAGGACTGAAGGATGAGGGGAAGAAATGAGATAAGTGAGAATAGAAGAGGGGAAGGGTGGATGGTTGTTGAGAACACGAGACAAACTGTGCTGGGAGGGTAAGCCAACGACAAGGCTTCTCAAGTGGTTAAAGATGTGGTTTAGGCGTAGCCCTAGTCCTGAACCTCAGTTAACAATTTAACTATGATGTTAAAGCACAAAATCATGTAAATAAAGCATTTCCTCTTTCTTAAACACAAATTAATATTTATCTGATTGTGAAAGGACCTTAAAGTTTATTAAAAATTATATGCATGCTACAATATGTCACTTGTCTCATGAGACTATGAAGATATGCATAATAGTTGTCCGTTCATGCTGAAATTTGACAGATATACACTAACCTTTAGCCTCATGGCCAATGCTGGTCCTGTTGGTGTGCCAGGATGTTCTCAATAACATAAAGTGCATTTGAGGCAGTCAGTAATTTGATTAAGAAAGTGGAGTTAATCTGATGGGCATTTCAAGTTGTATTACAAATGGGAATGGAAATTTCAAATTAAAATAAATGTTTTTCAATAACTGACTCACTCAAAACCACAAATGTAAAAACCTTATGTTGGTGCATTAATTCCTTCCCAAAGTGGGGAGATGGGGGTCAGTTCTTAGTGAGCCATGAATCCCTGGGAGACCAGCTGACTGACCAGCAGGCAAACTATGCATATTGGGTTCCTGCCATTGGCATCGATTTAACACAGTAAAAAGAAGCTGTTCTCATGCATATTTTCATTCATCCAGAAAAATCCCATGTTCTCTTTCATAATGGGTCATTAACAACATCATAAACATGTCAAACACTGTGCAATGGTATGAGTGGATATAAATTTAATTTGATAGGAAAAGAAATTCTTTATTTTACTTTAAAATGCAAAAGCCTGTCAAATATTTAAAACTATTGCAGAATCACAGTGCTTTGCATAAAATATACATTTAAATCTGTATTTAAGTGATATAATAAAATACCCACCAGGTCCTCTGATCTCCTTAGTAAGAGAAAAATACATCAGGAGTTGAGTGCACTCTTCATTTATCTTTTTCATATTTTCATTACCCTATCCTAACATGATTCCACTGACCATTCAAATTCCATTTCAGCAGCAGTTCTCAGCAAATGACCAATAGGAAGCTTTCGAAGACTCTGCCTAGGGCCACTGCTCAGATGAGGTTTTCCGTCTGACTGATGAAGCACTGGTCAGACCCCAATCCATTCCCCTTTTCTGTTATGGGAAAATACTGTGGGTTCAGACAAAGACTTGCTGAGTGAACGCCATGTCTTCAGGTTGATGACATCTTCACAGTGAAACACTAGTATTGCAAGATACACAGTAAAAGGAAGATTTCAGATTTTAATGTTATGAGGAGATTTCATGTAACAAAAGAGTTACTCATTTTAGCCAGGTTTTTTTGCAATACTCTGAATGAATAGGAGAAAAAAAATCTAAATTTACTTGTTATTTTTGTTAGAACTCTTGATCTTAAATCTTCATCACAATAGTTGCAACAAGTGGACCAATAAATACTGATAAAGAGCTCCCTAAGTGTGGTTTATGATCATGTGTCCAAGTATAATGAGGGTCCTCTGTCCATCATTTCACACTGTGACATTTCAGACGTGTTCCTTATAACCAAATGTCAACCTGTGTACTGTACCTGTGCCATTAATCTTATTAATTGAATAAAGATGAAGTGAGACCACTGTGATGAGAAAGGGTAGAAGAGTTTCTGGGGTGTGATTTAATGACCCGTGTGATTTATAACAGTGGATAACACCCCGATTAGAACTCTGAGGGTGGCATGTCAGAGGACAGCTTTGTAAAAGTACCCTTTTCCACTGTTTTCCCTCTAGAACTCAAGTGGAACACCCCTGCTGCACATCTGCATCATAAATTTCAAACCAACAGAGACTACTGGTTTGGTTTGAAGAGGAAAATTGGTAGTCATTGTGGAGGAGAGGAGAGGAGAGGAGAGGAGAGGACTTTGTTGGTTACTAGGTCAGACCTTTTGGGGCCTTTTCTGCTGAATGTAGCATTACCTTGACAAATTACAGTCAAGCCCTGGATGAATATGTTCTTTTCCAAGACTCATTTGTGTACAATTATGGTTTGTTTCATATTCTGTGAGGTAAATGGCTGCTTCACAGCACTACTATGAACATTCTGTCTAATTAAGATCTCAAGACAAGCTTCACAAATGAAAAACACTAAACTGCAACCTGACACACTTCTATGATTGATTTCATGTGCTTTACAAAGAGAAGAGAAACATTTCAGTTTATTAAATATGCGATTTTAAACCTTAATCATGTGAAAAAACAAGGAAGCACACACCTTTTTTAAAAGGTAGAACCTGCGTCCTCTTGCCTTTTATATTTCAAAGGACAGCTAATGGAATTCACAGACACAGTGTGATTACATGGCATGTTAACGCCCCTGAACACAGCCATGTCTCAGACTTACAAGGGAAATTTATTTAACAGCAGGAGCAGCCTGACGCAGATGTTAACAGAATCACCATCTGCCTCGAGGTGGCGAACACTGCGAGCCCCTCCTGGTTGGTCATGGCATGTATGTGCACAGTCACACTGTGCTGTCGGCTGCTGGGTCATTCATAATGAACAACGGTTAAATCTAAACATAGAGAAACACACCCAGGTGGGACGACACACTGGGGTATCATAGCACGCTGACACACAGACTTCTCTTTGTCATTTGTACGCTGTCTTCATCCAGCCATCAATCATGCAAAATGCAATGACTGCAGGTTGTTGATTAATGAGTTTTTTGACACGTCTGAGCCTCGGGGTGTGATCCCAGAATGTGTTTGACTACAGTATTAGATTTTCAAACACAAAACACACATTGCCTCAAGTGTTTTCTTGGAGTATTTTTTATAAGCCCCTGGCTGACTATGTGGGCTTGTTTCAATATCTGAAAATTTGCCTTTAATTTATTCATTGCTTCCATTATTCCAGCCTCAAGACATCTGGGGTGCTGAAGATTATGTTAAAAGAGAATGTGTTCTTCCTCTTTAAACTTATCTAACACACATCAAACCTATTATCAAAGTAAACCCAGTACCAGCAGAGAATCATGGAAGCAGGACGAAGCTGGACTTTTATGATGAAGCTGGCAGAGTCCTAAAAGGAGAAGAAATCGGTACCAGCTGGCACATTAGGCAAATACTGGAGCACTATTACTGGATGATTTGAACTAAAAGCACAATCAGCATGTGTTTAAAGTTAGAGAAGAATTTTTCAGATTTCAAACTTCAACAAAGACAGGTGTTATAGACACAGAACAAGATGTCCAAGTGGAAACAAATTTACTAAAATGCAGGTGTTGTTATGTCTCCTTTATTATATCCATCCTGTGTTTCATAAGAAAAAGAACGTTCAAATAATGTTCACAAAGGTTTTATTGGAACTTGTTTGATTTCTCATCAAAAATCTCAAAGCTGGATAAAAGTCAAGGCTGTGAAGTTTGGCACAAGAGAATAATTGCACCTCTGTGGCTGCTGTTCTCTGCAGCTGGGGGCTTCCTCCCAGCAAGTTCACAGATATATGAGTGCTGTATGCCCTAATTACATGTGTTGAACAGTAAAAACTGAGATTGCATAGATAGTGTGAGTTCAGGAGGGTATTTAGGGATTGTATTTTATTATTTTCTGTTTTGTTTTGTTTTGTTTTGTTTTTTTTGCAATTCAAAAGCATTTTAATGCAGAAAGAACCCATGGCATGTACTGTACTTTAAATTCCTTTTTTCATCTTCATATCTGCTTTATAAATAGGATTTTTTTTTCTTTGAGAGATACATATTTTCAGCAACACCTAGATGCACTTATTTATTTATTACCAGTGTGTAAAAATGTTGAAATATAGACACAACTGAGACAGCAGAGCTTCTAGTCATTTCTTTTATAAGGTTATCTTTAGACGGATTTACATAAGATTGGTATCAGTGAACCAATATACAGTATCACAATAATATTTGTGCTTTGAAGTAATTAATAAAATTCAATAAAGAGACACATAAGCGTTAGTTGTAATAATACGTTTTTAAACTGAGCATGACCTTTGCCCTTGGAATGAACAAATTAAAGCAGCTGTGTGAATTTAAATAAAAATTCCCCAAAAAGTTCTTCTTTACATTTACAGCCTGTGGGAAACCTAAACCTTTTTGCTTCCACCGCAACCTTCATCTCATCTGGTTTTACCCATAAATAGTTCAAAGCTGAACCTTTTGGTCGCTGTGAAACCCACATTTACTCCTGATGTTGTACATCTAAAGCAGAAGCAAACATCAAAACATAGCATGTATGTGGCAGACATTACTCTGCTTAATGAAAGATGTGTCTGAACATAAATATATGTGTGTGTCTCTGTATGTGTGTAAAATGCAAAATAATTTGCAGCACAGACCCCTACAAATGACTTGCCTTTGGTTTTCTTTAACAACTGGCTTGGGAATAAACCTGCTGAATTATTAGGGCATTAAAATAATTTGATACCCTTCTTTAGGCAGTTATAGTCTTTGAACATGATTGCATTTTATACCAGTTATCAAATTCTTGTTTCTCTTAGTCTTTTCAGTTTTGAAAAAGGTTTGACAGTCTACACTAAAAAATGCATTTTTGGAGCTGTTGATATTCTCCCTCTCCCGGCAATGTTTAGGGGAGTTTAAGCTTTACATTGTGTTGACTGTTTGATTCAAGCAGAAGATGAATCTTTGGGACACTGATGGAAATTCTTAAAGTCACAAAAATATCCAAACCAAAGGTTCCAGTTTTTTTTATACCATCACACAAAATGTGACATCAATATCTTTAAAACTGACAGCATTATAGCTATATATGTTTTTAGGTCAGTTGGCTGAGGCAGTCTTGAATCAGGTTGACTCCAAAAGTTAATCAGTTGTAGATATTCATCCAGTGATTACTTTCTGAGAGTCCCATTAAAATCTCTCCAGTGGTTCATGAGAGTTTTGGTAACAGACAGGCACACAAACACACACAGCCACGGGCAAAAACACCTTTGTAAGTAAAATTGACTGCTTTTAAAATGATCAGATCATTCTAAATATTATGAAATAGCTAATCAACCTTCCACCATAGCTCATCCAGTCTTTTGTCAATGGGGGAAAAAAAGGAAGAACTAATTAATGTGAAATATTCTCTGGAAAAGTAGCACATCTGTCTGACATTTTTTTTCTGCCCTGCAGTACATGATTGTGGATTCTGTCCTACATTTATGACCCTGTAAATGTCAAATAAAAATATAAAATTGCCCTAATTTATTCTCATGTTAACATTAGGGCTTCCCCCTGAGATAACAGCAGCACTCTGACTACATTTTATTGCTTCTTGCTGAGGCAGTGATCTGAGTCTCTGAGTGAGGACTACTGTCAGGAAATATTTACACACACCCAGGTTATACGGCCGTAAAGTGAGGAGGTTTGAAGCAAACACATCATCTGCTTTGCTGTTAAACCGAGACAGAGATAATATTCTGGGCAATGAAGTAGATGTTTTTGCTGACTTCAACTTTTAATCTAAATGAATAAAACATATTTAGTTAACTCTGACTTAATGCTTGGGTGCTTGTTATTAGATCTGTAATGATGCCTGAGCTCATCCATGGATGTTCTGCTCACTGAGCATGAGGCGCTTTGAAATATTAGGAAAGTCAGACAGTGAGCATCTGAAGTCTGGCAGGCCAAATCGAAAGGCCTAATCCCAGTTTCACTCACACCAATCCATCATTCAGTGAGGATACATGATGCTATAACCTGGTTCTTCTTACTTTCCTAGCTCTGTCTGGTGCTCACATTACTGTTTTATAAATTCCCACAAAATGAAATAAAAGTTTGACTTTTTGACAAACATAAAATACTGCACACCACCAAAGGTGATAATGTTTTTGCCTGTTTCTGTGTTTGCAATTATTTTATTTGTTTGTAGCAAAATGTATCATGAACCCGCAGCCAGATTTTAATGAAACTCAGAAAGTAATCATTGCAAGGAGATCAACAAATGATTTGGTGTCAACCTAATGTAAGATGGCTGACAGAGCCAACTGACAAAAATGGCTATAACTCAGTAATTTTACAGATTTGAGCTAAAGTCCAGTGTGGTAATGATTGAGTATCATCTTCAACACATACTCTGAGCACTACATATTATGCAACATTTATGATGAAAGCTTTAGCTTTAACCATTCAAATCTGTTCGCAAAATATCTCATAACCCACCAAACAGATGTTAATGAAACTTTCAGAAAATAACTAAATGTACATCTATAATTGATTAACTTTTAGAGCCAATCCAACTGAAGATGGCTCCACAGTTAATCAACGTAAGCCAACACAAAAACTGCTATAACTCAGTCAGTTTTACAGAGACTGAGCTAAATTTGATGCGGTATTAGCTGAGAGTCATTTACAACAGACACTATGAGTGTGACATTATACAATTTTGCATGAGATCCTGCATAATATTATTTGACCAATACAAGGAGTCAAGGAATGTTGAGATGTGCGTGATCTGTGCAAGGTTTTGCTGAGCAAGCAAATATTTTGTAGTTGCTGTCATATTTCAACTGTGCAGAGAAAAAAAAAATCTGTTTTAAAACTTAATCAGCCTCTTATTTTCATCAAACTCACAAACTGCACCGTGATATGGCTTCAGTTTGTTTCTTTAGTCTCTAAAACACCAACCCTTAAAACTGTTTCAGAGTAATCTAAAAGTCTCATGTTGGTAGATATTACATTAACTTCAAATCAGTTTTAGAAATACTGTTATATTTCACACCAAAAAGATTACAAATTTTCTCCTCTTCCTGCTTTATGAGTCTGTGTCAAGACTCTTATATTTTTTCATCCCTCCATATTTTATAAGTGGAAAAGGCCACCGTTCTGGGGATTATTCTCTGAGTGGATAAAGATGAAGACAGATTCCTTTAATATCTTTGTCTGTCATAATACAGCCAGGACACTTTACCCTCAGCTTGCACTTCTCTCAGATATCATCCCGTCAGAACTGATTATAGCTCTGTGGTTAGCAAGGCCACAGAGGGGACAAGGGATTAACTGTCATTTTTCACAGGCTGCTGAGAAAGTCTGCTTTCCTTTAACAAAACAAAAAAATATGGGAGAATAGAAGACAAAAGGCTTTAAAGAAGAATTGCATAACAGATAACAATAAAAATGATGGCATCAAAAATTGCATTTTAAAAAAATGGTGGAAGAATCGAGAGAATGGGATTTAGCCACAACTATTATCTTTATTCTTTTTTTACCAAGTTATAGTCTAAAAACAACCAGGTAAGACAGATATGCTTTAGTGACCTGAAAGTGGTCTAAAAGGGAGTCCAATAAAGCACATAATGTTGCAAATTACCTCCCATCCTACTAAGATGACAGTGTGGCATGTTGTGTACGAATTTCACAACAAACACCATGAAACTAAATCCTCCCAACATGCTGACACTGATTAGGCTCACAGTAAATTTTACATCCAAAATGTTTTTTTATAAAAACCTCAAGCCAACTTCTAAAAAAGTTGGGACAATGTGTAAAATATAAATAAAAACAGAATGCAATAATTTCATTTCAAATCTCATAAGCTCCTATTTTTTTATAATGGAACATAAAAGACAAATCAAATTCTTGGAAAAGTTAGGGTAATGTAGAATTTTATGACAGCAACATATCTCAAAAAAAGATGGGACAGAGCCATGATTATCATTGTGAACTATCCCCTATTTTTAACAACCATATATAAATGTCTAGGAATTGAGAAGATCAGTTGCTGGAGATTTTCGGGGGAATTTTGTCCCATTATTTTATGATGTAGGATTTTAAGTGTTCGGCAGTCTTCTTTACCAGATTTGTCATTTTATAATGCACCAAATGTTTTCAGCTGGGGAGAGGTCTGCAAGTAGGCCATTTCTGCACCTGAACTCTTTTACTACAAAGCCATATAGTTTGGATATAGTTTGTAGTTTAGCATTATCTTGTTGAAATCTGCATGGCCTTCCCTGAAAAAGACATCATGTGATGGGAGCCTATGTTGTTCTAAAATTTATATATATACTGGATATACTTTTCTACATTATTGGTGCCTTTCCAGGTGTGTAAGCTGCCCATGCCAGAGACACTAATACACCCCTATACCATCAGAGAGGCAGGCTTTTGAACTGTGCACTGATAACAGGCTGTATGGTCCCTCTTCTCTTTAGTACTGAGGAATTGGCATCCATGGTTCCAAAAAGATTTTCAAATTTCTATTTGTCTGACCATAGAACAGTTTTCCACTTTGCCTCAGTTTATTTTAAAAGAGCTTTGGCCCAAATACAGCATTGTTTCTGGACAGTGTTAACATATGTTTTTGTTTGTTTTTTGTTTGTTGTTGTTGTTTTGCACAATAGAGCTTTTACCAGCATTTGTGGATAGCACAGCAAAAGTTTACAGACAGTGATTTGTGAAAGACTTCCTGAGTCCATGCAGAGATGTCCATAACAGAATAAGACCACAGCGGTACACATGGCCTTGTTACAACCTTTCTGATATGTGTTGCTGCCATCATATTCAAAATACTTTTTTTATCTTACTTTTTTGTTTAAACATTTGTTATGTTTTCCATGTGTCTTTGTGAATAAAATATGGGTTTATGGGATTTGCAAATCATTGCATCCTGTTTTTATTTACATTTTACACAAAGTCCTGACATTCAGAATTGGGGTTGTACAAAAGCATCTCTTCAATTTGCTTTCAAAGTAATTTCTTAGCCCTAAACTAATGTCTGGGAAATTCTACCATAGTGATGTGGTTAAAAACATCCTAACGAGGTTTGCAAGGTGAGAAATGAGTGGAAAATGTTAAATCTCATATCTTCACCACAACTCATGTATGACACATCCACACAGGACAAAAAAGAGGAGTTAACTTCTTAGAAACAAGCTCCATCCAGCCACAAGAATGCAAGTGAGCAGTGTGTTTTCTATTACATGAAACCAAGTTGCTTATATGTTGCTTCATTTAGCCGTCTGTCTCTGAGCCTACATGATGTTCTTCACTTAGATGTCAGTTCCGATGTCTTTGTCCTCTTTCACCTAATCAGACAGCATGAAAGATGCATCGTAAGTTTCTAATTTTCAGATCAGTCAACCACTGGATTTCTGTGGGATCCAAGAAAAGAGAAAAAACACCTCAGTAACCCACAGGAACTCTTCACTACTGAATTACTGCCTACTAACTTTGGCACTATAGTTTTGTAGCAAACAGATACCATCTGTAGCTTTAGCACAATATCTCATGAACCACTGGACTAGGTTTTATTGAAACTCACAGAAAGTAATTATGGAATGAACATCTTCAACTGAGTAACTTTTAGAGTCCACTTCAATTAAGAAGGCCACCACATACAGATTAGGGAATCTAAAAAACTATAACTCAGTCAGTTTTACAGATATTGTTCTGATGTAGTCGTAGCTGAGAGTCATTCACAAAACATACTCATGAGTGACATCCCACGATATTGTGTTATTTTCAAATTTTGATCTAAATGGCTATAATGCCATTATTTCTCAACATAAGATGATCCTGGTTTAAAACTCTGGTATGAAAGGCAGCAGGCAATATGCATTCTTTCAAGGAATGCTAGGCCTTTATTTCGAATATGAAAGCATCAGTAAGTGCCGTGTGTTTTTGTGTCCTAATCCACTGAGTGCTGGTTTTCACGTCTGAGCTCCATTGTGCTCAGAGTTTTCAGACTCTGTAATTTCCCCCGGGTCTCTTGAACATGGCTGTCAGTTTGACTTTGGCTCATAGTTGGGAAAGTGGCCACCTTCTTCCAGGCAGACATCTCATACCCACTTGCCTTGGCTTGGAGACAGCAGGCTTCCAGTCCAGTTTCCTGCTCTCCACAGAGGGCTCAGCTTGGTGTGTAGCCTGGGAATAGAAGTTGAGAGGTTGGACGGGGGACAGAGCAGAGGGAGAGGGGGCCAAACAGAGAAGAATAGGGCATATTTGAAGGGATATTTCCTTTCATAGCTTCCGCTCCTCTCATTTTCTCCTCATTATCAGGATGTCTGGTGCCAGACCTCCATTTCGATCCAACTGAGGGGAACAATGAGATACAAAGTGCAGACAAAAAGCTCACAGTGGCTTTGGATTGCATTAAGATGAGAGGGAAAAGCTAACTGTTATTTAAAAATCTGCTTTTGATTAAGATCTTCTTAGTTTCTACACCAAGAAGGATTAGAAAAGAGCAGCAGCTTGCTTTATTCAGAAAATTACTTACTTTAAAACAATCCAAAATGTTTCTTCAGAAGTTATTTTTGCATCTCAGCGTGCACTGCAGCTCCACTTCAGCTACTGTGTTTTTTAACAGACCCACAAAGGCTTCTGCACCTTCTCTCCCACAGCCTTGGAGGGAAATAGAGGTTTTCACTGATGATTTTCACAGTGCAGCTGCAGTTTGCAGACTACGATTAGTGCCCTCTTCAACCAGGCCATGATGAACATTGACACCCTGCAATGAGTTGTGCAGTCACGGCAAAAACCTGTTATGTGTTGCCAAAAAAGATTTGAGGAAATAATGAAAGTGTGCTGTTGGCTCATGCAGGTCTGTGGGGTCAGAGAGAAACTGAGAGGTTTCTTTGCCATTCTGACCCACAGAAATGTGGCACAGCAAAATGTGTTTGACATTCCAGACTTTGCCTTTTTTAGCTAAGGAAACAATCAGTCAGTTTTCCCTCAGGTTTATGTATGTTCCACAATGCTTTCAGTTGAATTTAAGTTTTGCATACCACCCAATATGTGCATGTGCTCATGGAGTTTACATTACTGCACCCCATGCTTGATGTCATGTGTTTTACAGCACTACCAACAGGCGCCCAAGTATATTTAAAGATGATTCTATGTTCAAAAACATTCCCAAACATCAGTGTTGTCTAATTTTTCATTGTTCATAATAGACACATTTGAAACATTTTAATGCTGATTAGCAGGGGAATCTTTACAGTAATTGAATAAACTTAAGCATTTCTTGGAGAAATGCTGCCTTTGATGTCAAAGTTTTAGACTAAGATCATCTTATGTTGAAAAATCATGAAATTAGATTATTGTGTTTGTAGGTCGGTTGGCTGTGGCAGCCATCTTGAATCAGGTTCACTCCAAAAGTTAACCAGTTGTAGATGAACAGTATATTCAATGATTGCTTTCTACAAATGTCATTAAAATTTATCTTGTGGTTCATGAGATTTTTTAGTAACACATGCACACACACACTCACAGACAGGCAAAAACATTACTACCTGCTTCTGCCTTTGGAAGTGGACAATAAATCTATAAGAGGGATGTAACTGCATGTTCTTAAACTCAAACTCAGTATAGAAGAAAAATAAATATCCATTTTATATAACAACTTGGTTTGTGATTATAATGCTTTAATGAATAGTAAAACTAGATGATTAATTAGTTCAAATCCAAATTCACTGCTGCATACATCAAGTTTTTTTTACTAGAATCATTGCTTTTTTTCCTTCTTGCAAATCATTTTCTTTCAACTTAAAGGGTAAGCTCCACTGCCCTGGATGTGCAGCTCTGCATTAAAATAAAGTATGTGTTAAATCAAAAGTGACTCAGGAAAATAACTCAGAGAACCTGTTTACAGCCTGCATATAGACAAATAAAACCCTTATTGATCCAATCTATTCCTAAGTTTGAGATATTAATAAGAACTTTTTATGCAACCCAAGGGTGTTGTGGACTTTCTTAGACTTGAAAAACTACTTTTTATCCTAAATATAAGACACTCCTATAATCTCACTGAATATGTAGTATGCTGACAATTGATGACAATTTTTGGAGCAGATGGCATCAGCACCAAGACAACAAACATCATTCTTCAACAAAATATTGTGCATTTGCCTGTGAGACATTGATATATGGTTCTTTTAGAGCAGAGCTTTGACTAAATGCTGAGTAGTGTGGTTTTGCTGATAATAATCAGTGATATTTCTGCAGCCCCTCCTGTTTCCACTTCACCATAAGTCAGTGTAATACCTGTTTCCGACCCTGTGTATACACACAACTGGAAACCTCAGTCTCACTGGGTCATGTTGAGGCAACATAAGCAGAACAGTGTTGAGACTGTGATATTTCCCAAGAAGCACAGTAACAGGACAGCACAGGGGAGAAAGAGAAACTGGAGAGTGAGCTCATTATACTGCCATGACCTTAAAGGTCAGGGACAGGAAGGAAGCTGGGGGACAGAGCACCAAACTAGATCTGAGGTTTTCTGTGATTTTAAACAAGCTACAGACCACAGGATTTATGCCTTTCTCTAGAACTGAAAAAGATAAATCATCCTGTGAAGTATATACATTAGCATAAATGCTCAAGTTATCTACAGTATATGTCTTAGGAACAGTGTTTCACAGTATGAATTAAGTAGGGCTTTTTCATGGAAAGAGGTCCCTGAACTGGCATATAGATAATATTTAAAGTTAAGCTGACTGTGACCAAAGTGATACTGCACAAAGAGTTTGGAGTTTTACATTAAAGTTTTTCATTAAAGCTTTGCACGAGGAATGAAAGAAGAAAACAAAGAAAGACCAGAAGAGTGACTGAGAAATGAGAAAGAGGAAAGACAGGGAAGTTGTATGGAGATTGGAAAAACCACTTTACCTAATTAAGACTAATGTCCCCATCAAATGTTGGAAGAAGTGTTGAGTTCAGCGGAGGATCATGACAGTTCTGCAACAAGTGAATAATGCCTGAATGTGGTCATTCCAAGAGTCCGATATTTGTAGAAATGATCAAATTTATCCACACCCAGCAGCAAGGGAAGATTAAGGAAATGTCCTGGAGGAGAGCTAAAGCATTAGTTTTAAACAGACAAATTAGTTTTAAGAAATGAACCCTGAATATTATTGGGGAAATATTCCAAAAAGCACGTTATTAAATCCAGTGAAGGTCAGGGTATAAAGCTGAGGTTGCTTTGTTATTAAACACCAGACATTAGTTAATTATAATGAATATGATTGAATTTTGGTTCCTTTGGAAGCTAACATAAAAATAAAAGTTACATTTATTTTAAACAATTTTTTTAAAAATGTCCAATGGGAAGCTACACATTAATCAACAGCTGTGGAACTGAACAGCAGTAGTCTAGAGGGAAATATTTTTTATCCCTTTATAAGTCTTGTCTGCTTTGGCTTCAATGTGATATATAATTTTATAACACCTATGGGATGTTTAGATTTAAATTTCCATTTAACTTACAGCTCACTGAAAATCAATATAGAATGAGATATGTCTTGTAAATTAGCATACAGAAAAGGACTGCAATGTTTGCTTTTTAAAAATTTGGTCATGAATAAAATACCAAGGAGAAAATAACGAAAAATGATGGGATCTCTTTTCAATACTGAGATTAAATACCCATATCTAAAATGTATCCCTTTCTTATCAGTTACATGGTTTTAAATCAGTTTTTTAGTATAAAATGATGCTGGTTTTGGTGTCCTGGATTTTTCTACCAAAGCTCTGCAAAATGAAATTTTGATTTGTTCACTTAATTAATTGACTGTTACACTAATTGTACATGACATGCTGACGTTTCCCTTTTTTACCACATGATGTTATCAGAGTGACATGTGTCAGTGAAGTTATTCTGCAACTTGTAAAACTATAACTCAGGGTACCCATAAATGTGCAAATGTATAATTACTGCTAGATTTATAACACTGTGATACATATGATACACTTTGTAAAGCTCAATCATTGTGACATTATATCCATATGTAAAAGACAGTTTCAAGTACCGTTTAGTTGTTGTTGCATGCAGACAATGACCTGCTACATCAACAATCACCAACACTTAACCCTCCCGTGGCCTTTGGGTCAAATTGACCAGAAGTTATAGGGGCTTCTCTTCCATTCTTCAGTTTCAAGCACTTCAGGAGGGTTAAAAAAACACTGTTGTGGTATGGTATATACTTGTGGTCTTTAGCACTAATTAGCAAACATATATATACAGTAGTTCACTATTTTAAATAAATATGCAAAATATTTTGACAAGAAAATATATATATTTTGGGAAGATGTTTTTAGGTTTGTGTTTGCAGCCCACTACTCCTTGACAAAGCAGTTTAGTGGAGAAAATATGTAAAAAGGAAACCCTCTAAAACAATTAGCAATCATGTTGTGACTTTTGAATTTTCTGTTTTAACAAACTTTCCATATAACAAGAAGACTTTGTAGAGATATATGTGGTGTATTTTCTGATGTCTAGTTGAACTGAAAGCTCAAAAACATTAAGAGTCATAATGTGCAGATCAACAGATAGCAATGAGTTGGTTCTAAATCACCACTTTCATCAACATTAACATGTCACCAGTTATTACATTACGCATTATCACGTGCATTCAGTTGAAACAAAGCTGCTGAACAAACTAAACATCTTTGTGTCTCTTTGACTCATATTTGAATTATATTGTTCATCTAATGTTTTTTTTCCTCTCTATATATTGTATCAAATTATTTTAAATTCATTTTGAATTGTAAAAGAAGACAGTTAATATTTAGAGAAGAAGGTAATATTACAAATGCAAAAAAATAATTTTTTAAAAGGTCTAGCCACAATGTTAATACTGTGTACTGACATAAGGTTTTGTGTATCAAACAAGATGAGCAAAACCTGTGAAAAAAGGAAACTCTTAGAGTGTTGTTCGCATAAACAGGATAGTGTTAAGTCATGTTGTGCAGGGAAAATGTATAGCAGTGGGTGATTGATGGTGTTATCCTCACCGGTGTCATTGAGTAATTGACCTGAAGTCATTTGACTTGTTGGTATTTAATTAAGGGTCTGTAATGAAATGACAGAACCAGGCAGTGCTAAATGCAGGCATACAGCTAGCAAGCAGCAAGCGTGATCAGGTTATTGCTGCATTCATGGTCTAAGTGCATGTGTGTGGATGTCCTGTAAGAATTTTGTTTGGAGACACAAAGGTGTGTTGTTCAGGAGAGATTATGGATAATGTTTAGATTTAAGCTCTGAGTCACTTTTTTAAAGTTTTTGTGAATTTATACAGTACGGTGGTGTCATCACACAGATTTGATTTATGACCAAACTTACAAAATCTGGGATAAAGCAGCAGAGATAGGATGAGAAATTCAGTCATCCAGGGGCAGCTTGAAGTCGAGCTGCACCTCCTACACATCAGAAGGAGTCTGCCGGGGTGGTTTGGGAATCTGAATAGAAAGGCTCCTGGATGTCTCTCTTTGAAGGCAGACTCTGAACTCACTGGAGGGATTGCATAGGACTTCTGACCTGTGAAGTTCTTGGATTTCTCCAGGGTGAGTCAAGGACTGTCGCTGGGGAGAGGGATGTCTGTATTTCCAACCAGAACATGTTGTATCCACAATCCAATCCAAGATCAGCCCTAAAGACTGATAAACCTGAAATACTTAACCTATTTATTGCCAGTAGAAGCTTAGATACACACAGAAGGGTTTGATACAATGAATACATGTTAATGGCCAAACTGTTCAAAAGAAATATTTTGTGTAATGGCTTGTTGTGAATTGTACACACCAAATGCACTAGTGTATTGTATAGTAAAATCTCTAAACCCAAAACACTTTTAGTTGTAGATGACCAGTGAAGAAAATTCTACATGTGATTTACTCCACAGACCTCACACCAGGAAGCATTGTTTTACTGGAATAAGATGTTTGCAGTCTTAGAAATAACTTCTTTGTCACATGCAATGTAGTTTCAGTCCAAACAGTCTCACTGTGTGTACGGGAAAGTTGGGCGGGTGACTCACTACTTGTGGTCTGATCACTAAAGTTGTCACAAACTAAGAGGTTCGGTTTGTAATAAAGTATTTTTCTGCTCACCAGTCATCATGTGAAGTACCCTGCAAAATGTTCAAAACCTTTAGAGCTAGATGCCACATTTTTACCTCAGCCACACAGTATATTTTATTTGCTATATATTCGAAATATATGCAAAAACCCATATGCTGTAGATGACCAGTGTTTTATAGAAATTACAGACTGCACCCAGACTTAGATGGTAAGAAATCCTAAACAATACCAGATGGAATCCATGGTCTGAGAGTCCCTGAGTGAATGGTCAACAAAGTGATTAATGATGTGTCAAAGGTACAAACAAGGATATGAGAAATGCACTGGCCATAAAAACAGAATCTATGGCCTCTGGCTGCACCATCTTTACTGTCCTGGAGTGCTGGTAAAAAAAAAAAACAGATCAATGCTGACTCAAAGAGAATGACAAACACAGCAATTTATCTTTGAAAGCTTAACAGTTTGGGAAGGAAGGGAGTTGACTTAATACAGTGAGATTTGAGCTGCCTCTGCCGAGTTATTATGTTGTTATGGATGACAGAAATGTCTCAGATGCAGACAAAACAAAGTAAAATAGTAACTAAAAGTGTATATGAGCATGGAAAACCTAACAAATGCCTAAATTGCAGGGGAAGTGGGAACACAAACCTTGGTCAGACATGACTGAAGCTGTTGTTTATTTGAAAAAATTACAGTAAACCAAATCTATTGTGTACTTTTCTTTCTGTTACTTATTATTTATTACAATTCTGCAAGTTTGTTGGATTTCAGTTGGTGGAATTAACAATGAATGTGTGGAATGCTTGAGATAATGGTTTCCAGTAGAACACTATGAAAAGTCAGAATAATCCCAATAATTCCAATTATTAGATTATTAAATTTCATTGCAGGTGTGAATCAAAATAAACAAATTAATCCAAATATGATGTAGTTTTCTATTCCAGAATGAAATGACAAATGACTAAAGAAGATACAGATTTATCATTATTTCATCTACTTTCATATAATTTGCCATATAATTGATTTGATCTTGTATGTTGCTCTGGATTTGAGGCTATTTGTTTGATAAGCCCAGTTAACATCCTGTGGGGAACTGTGACATTTCCTCTGTAACTGTTTCTCTAACTGTGTCTGTGTGGACATTTGCAGGCCCAGAGAGTCACTGTTTTGGTGCGATAATGAAAGTTGATATGTGAGAGCAGCTGTTAGGTCTCTGCAGTCCGCCTGGACCGTCTTTGAGCAGCTGATGAATAACTCTGTGTGTAAATATGTGGATATGTGTTACTGAGAAATACAATCACATAAATCAGTGATTCAAAAGGTCATTTTGTGTTGCATTACTTTACTTGAATCATGCAATAGTTGCTTCATTTTCACATGAGAATTTTTTTTGGTTGTTGTTTTGATTAAAGAGGAAGGTTAATTATAAGGGAAAAGAAATCTCAAAATGGATATCTGTCTTTTACTCTGTATGTAAAACATGTTGCTTTAATGGCAGAGGAGATTAAAAAACCATTACAGAAGACTTTAAGGACTCTGTCTGTGTGTCTTTTGTTTAAATTGCTATACTTTTTGCATGAAATTACAGTTAAATTTGTCCCTGGTGGGTCTGGAGGAAGTAATTATGGTGGTTTTGCTGTCTGTTTGGACAGAAAATGTAATACAAATCTTGACCTCAACACACTTAAATCAAATTTGGCCATAACCAGATATCTCACATGTTAAAAGACCAGACCCTTGCAAGAATGAAATGGATAAAATGGGTATGAAATTGTTAAATAATAGCATTAAGCTTTGACATATGATATACCTGCAATTATCTTTCTTTTTTGTCTGTGTGCTAAATCTCAGTACACTTGACACAGTATCAATCAACAGGGAAAAAATGACAAATCAGAATCTATTTCAATGCAATTACTACATCTGAAAATAATTAATCAGTTATTTGCATCATACCTACAGTTTTGCATGTATATATTTATTTTTATGGCACTTGATAAATACTTTGCAAGTCAGCAAATAGTTCCATAGTGCAAGAATAATTAAGATTTGATTTTTCAATCAGATTAGCACAATTTTATCTTGAGAGCCTGCTGGATTCTTGCAAAATTGGGGAGATTACAATCATCCGAGGCTCCAACTTGCCAAGTTTCAGTTGTTTTGAATCAAAAGCACTGACTTGAACGTTACTGCGCTTTGGTAATTTTCTGTAAAACTAACAACTGCTAAATCCTCTCTAGAAGAAAAGAAATAGTAGTCAAAAAAAGTATTTCATAATAATTAGAGGAAGTATCTTTTTATCATAGTCTCTGTCTGTCAGGAGTGAATTAAGCTAATTATTAAACTAAACTTGAACCTCTAATGCTTAATTTCTTGAACAGAATCAAATATTTTTGTAAACTTGAGAGTTCACAACTGCATGTGAACCGTTCACAAACCCACAGTGCACATAGTTCATCAGCACAGAGAGTTGATTTCCGCAAAGTCTTTTTTTTTTACGTTTTTCATTTGGCCAGAGACAAGGTTTGTGTGCCTCTGGGGAGATGGGCCAATGATTCCTGTAAACATCAACAGACACAGAAAGTATGGGACTGAGAAGAACGCTGTTATTTCTATAGCCACAGAACTGGAATGGCTTTAGAAAAAAAATGTAAGTAAAGAACTCACACAGAATATTAGAAGAGAAGCCAGGGTGAAGGAAACAATAAAAACTGAAAAGGTTATTACTGTGTCCACCAGTCTGTAAAAGGGTTTTTCTGGATAAAACAATAGCCTTAATTGCAATTTCAGCAGAGCCTGGGTCCATGAAAAATATTGATCATCCTGTCAAATATACTATAAAACATGAAATATTGGAAAGATGTGGCCTTATCAGCTCATAATGGCATGTTTTTGACTTTTGTAAGTATATGCAAACTTGCCATAACATCTGCATGTGTTAGCTTTTTGAACAAATGATTTCTGACCCACCTATAGTAGGTTAAAATGCAGGCCTGGCTGCCAGCAGGGTCTGCAATCATAGCTGAAGTAATGGCCTTGAACCGAGAATTCTGTATTGCCTGAAACAGAGCTACACTGTTAATTGCTTGGGTTATCGAGCCATTACAACAGATTAACCAGAAAACTAAACTGGATTTGAAAAGATGCTAAAGAGCAGGCACTGAATTTAAAAGTACCAAAATAGAAATAATATGTTTGACTAATTTTGCATCCCAGTTTGTTTGTTCTCTCTTTTTACAGAGGGGAAATTGACTTTATGTTCTACGTCAAAGTCAAAGGAGAGAAGAGAACAAATGGTACGAAATTTTTAAAAATGAGCAAAACAAGATAAGCAAGAAAAGACTGAAAGAAAATTAATTGATTTAGATTTTAGAAATCCAGCAGAATTTGCAGTTTCTTGTAATGAAAGTACATATGTGTATGTATATCATGTTCATTCACAAACTCAAAGAAGATGACTTGTTCAAAGCTTTGAAACTTCAGGCAGCCGGTCTGCCATCAAAAGAGATTTAGGAGAGGAATTCTGGAAGGATGGATCCGGACTTTGAAATATTCTGTTCCTGTCTTCAAGCTAAATATTCAAAAGTTGTTGTTTTTTTCCTTTTAAGATTTGGTCATCAACAAATCTGTACAAAATGTTACTTTAAAAATACTGAAGATATCAAAATGTGTTGTCAGTTAGGCACCTATTTACTCCTCAAGTAGTAAGTTTTGTCTGAAATGAGACACATGCATAATGTAAACATAATTCAAATTCACTGAATGATTTCATGAAGCTTTGTCGCTTATTTGTCCTTTTACATGTATATTGTATTCTGAAAATTCTGAAAGTGTTTTCATAAAGTGAAGATGAAATTTTACTACTTTGATATAAAACGACTGTTATTCTTGATGGGAGTTGATATTTGTTACAACCCTGAAAAGGCTCTTAACACAATTTAAAAATGTGTGCAAATTTCTTCAGTTTGTCTTAGGGATTTGGGTGCACTGAGGCACATTTTAGCTGCATTTTGCTGAGCTTTTGTCATTCTCTGTTCACTTAATTGCAGCCTCTGTGTTGTGTCACTAAAAACTAGTTTGAATAAGTGCGTAAGAGCCCGAACTAAAAATGTGGTTACGGGGAGTGTTCCAAAAGTCAAAAATGATGAAATGAAGTGTCACTTTAAAAAATCTGGAAAGGGGCTGAATGGATCATAAAGTGGGTTTGGCCTGAAGGCAGCAGCGTGCAATACAAGTGCACAGTGATGACAGATGGTCTGTGAAAAAGCTGCAGTACCATGCTGAGAAGTGGAGACTTCCCAGGGTACGCTGATGATGTCTACAGTATCTAAAAACTCCAAAAACTCTGACGGCTTGAGGAGTGATTTATGCAGCTGTTTACCAGATCAAGAGCTTAAATGTAGAGATACGTCTAAATTAACGACATTTGTAAATTCAGATCTGAGAAAATAGCTTGTGGCCACATTAAATGAATAAATAAATAAATTAACAGTTGACAGTATGCTTTACTGCATGGAAAAGCTGGGGGGAATGTTTCAGTGGGCCATTATTTCTGGTGCTCTACAAGTTAACAAATTCTGACATCTAGAGGATGGTTTGGGTTACTACAGCTTACACCTTTAAGCTTCTACAATGAAGTTGATACTGCTTATTATTTTACTCATCATTATTCATATGCTTAGGGTCTGCAACCTGTGGCTTGAGAAACACATGTGGCTCTTTGGCCCCTCTGCAGTGACTCCTTGTAACTCTGAGCAAAAATAACATGAAACTGAGTCATCTGGTTGAGTCTATAATGAGTCTTTTTAATGCTTTTTTAAATCACCAAGACATCAGAGTTTTTAACACTTTCAAAACTGAGGTTTTTGATGTGTTTTTTCCTGTGGCTCATGGGTGATTTACCCCTCGCAATGAGCCTCCTGCGTTTTCTCTCAAAAGGTCTTTTCTATCCTAAATTATATGACGACAGAGGGTATCTCTACTTAGCAGGTTGTTTTAAGGGGTGAGACCTTCACATTGAACTTTGATCATTCATTTTACAGCTGTGCCTTTTTATGTGATAAGTTCTGTCATGTGGGTTTTTTTATTTTATTTTATGAGACAGAATTGTTAATGAATTACTTCATTTTTCTCTGTCTCTGAACAGAAACTATGCCAGTGCAGGTGTTATTCATAAAACTGACTTATGGTCTTGCTCTGTTTAAGTGTACTGAGGCACATAAGTGAGCCAACATGTGAGGTATAGAAACCTGGATTCACTTAGGCATTTAATAAAATGCAACCAGTCAATAATCCTGTTGTGAGGAAAAGTTCACTCAGACCTTATCAGTAAGTTTAGGCACTGTAAGGATGTTTATTCACTGTTGTTAGGTTTAATACAACACTTTAGGCATCATAACAAAAAACACTAGAATAAATATAAAACAAAAGTGATGTCATATTATACATTATAAATGCTTTGATTGCTAAAACTAAATAATTTCTATTAATAATCAAATTAAAACTGATAAATGAACCAACTAAATTCATGTCTGAATCTGTCAAAATGTGTGTAAATAGAACAGAAACAGAAGAAGCAGCTGGTTATCAATTGTAAAGACCGATTAGAAAAAAAATAAATAAATCATAAAGTAAGAAACAAAATAATTATTATTTTTTTCTTGTTTTTAGCTGTCCACCACCACATGTGTTGTTTACTTACAGAAAGTGACAGAAAGTATGTTAACAAAGATAACACCCATGGAAGAGCTGTTTGGTAACAAGAAGTCTGACTTTGATGTATTGTCATGTATTTGTGCTTAGATTTGTTGAGTAAAGTATGCAGTTAAAAGTGCTTCGTTTACACTGGGCGCATTCCAGCATTTCAGAATTGCATATCAATACATCTAGAAAACTACTGGAGTAAACTCTTTCTGACTGCACCAGTTTATATAATTCAGGATAACTTTCTATGTGTTTTTTTTACAGTTTGCAATGAGTACCTTTAACTAAAGCTTTGCCTTGAATTGCAGCAATATCTAGAGAATTTCTAACTTCTAATGATACAGTTTTACAGATGTATTTCCTGACTTTCTACCTCATTCTCTCTCTATTTACTTATTTACCACTGCTAGTTTACTGTTTAATAAACTGTACTGCAGTAAAATTGACTGTAATCATGTTCATTTGTGACATTATGGTAAACAAATTAAGTCAGTAATTATGGGCCACCTTTGGCTCTCTTACCAGGTACATCAGAAAGGAAATGAGGAAATGCCTTAAAACACAGAGCTACCTTTTTTGAATTTACATATTAAGAAATATTTGTTTAAGTTCTTGAACTGTAGTTCTTGGTGGTTAGAGCCCTCCTGCCAACTTTGGCACAATTTGTATTTTCTCACAGCAACAAATCTCTGCCACTGCAACACATCTGGCAAGACTCACCTCTGGAAAATATAACCATATGCTGTATGGACTCAAATTGTGATATTAGTTTGAATCCACAGATGGAAATAATTCACACTGTAATAGCGCTAAAACAAATAAAAGTTATTTTATAGGGTTTACCTATAGTAAGTTTTCCTTCTGGTACTTTATGCTGAGACCTGTGGAGAGAACTTGTGGTGCCAAACAATGAACAAAGCCTTTCTTTGTGGTTTCTGCACATGTTTGGAGAACCATGTTCAGGGTACATGCATTATTATCATTAGAAATACTCATTTAGAAATTTTTATTCATGGTGTGCCCACATTTATCATTTTAATGGACTAATCTGGTTGCTCAACAGTTGTTTTGGCCCCATTATGCTTCTAGGGAACAGTGATTTTAATAAAACTACAGCCTCTGTAATGGCAGAAATATTGACTGCTTGACTGTTCAGTTTTTCATATCACATGGTCAAAATAATAAAATGTTTTTATAAGAAAATCATGTATTGATGAACAGTCTGTAAAGGAGAAAGAACCACATATTTCAAGCTTTGTTGGCTGCAGAAAAATTAAAAAAATAAGTTGAACAGAATTTATATTTTTACATATGTTACCCCATAAATTTTTCATTCAGAGGATAAAGATGACTCAGATAAGAGAACAGAAACAATGATGTTATTAGAATATCTCTTTTGTATAAAAATGAAAGACTTTGAACCTGAAGGCAACCAGACAGAAGCAATAAAATGCTGCTGATAGGAGCGAGGAAACAGAACAAGTGAGAAATCAGAAGTGGATGGGTGGGAGGGGAGAGAAACACACGCTGAGAATACAAATGATGCAGAAAGTGTGCTGCACATGTGAGTTTGCTGCTCTGTTAAGGTGGAAGACCAGAGCAGCAAGAGCACTAAAGAGCACTAAGCAGAGAAACGTCAGGCTTCTGAGCAGCCAACAACACCAAAGCCTAATTTATTTATCATGCTTTCTTGGAGGATACTGGTTGGGCTTTTCTGCTGCAGCGTCAAGACACAGGTCACACAATGCCAGGCTAAAGGTAAGACTTCAATTTTAAGTCAATAAATTCATACAGATGAGAAACTTCAAGTTTATGATCTTGTGATTATAGAAAGAACTTTAGTTTCAGCAAGTATATTTTTTTAACTAATTATGAGGTAACTTCTATTTTAATTTGCCGTTGAACATAATTACAGCTGTAAATTTTGATTAAAACTCTTTATAAATGCAACATATCTTCAGGGAAACAGTGGCACCTGTTTGTCCCAAAGGTAACAGCACAAAGTGAAAGACTTGGCTGTTGAACAAACTACTTCTGATTTGTTTGTTTCTTTTCTCATTTCTCAAAAATGTTTTTATGAATATTTTCATTTTGTTCATCTCAGTTTTGTCCATGTGATATGTTTTTGCTTTCCTTCAGTTAATGTATCCCTCCAACTGTTCCACTTTGAATACATTGGCAGTTATACCTAAAATATATCCTTAGTATTTAAACCCCTGAACTTTAGTTGTTGTTTCCATCCTGTTCTGATCATAAGCTTAAGGTATGTCATGAAAACCTTAGAATGAAATATTAGGAACCTACAATACATGCTGAAATCATTTGCGTCCTGTTGGATGATCCATGTGTTTCTCTGTCTTTGATTCTCCTGCTGCCTTTGAGGTTTATTGTCTGCAAGGTCAGAGGTCACAGAGCTTAAAATCCACAAGGAGCATATCAGTGAATATAGCCAAAATGTCCTTGTGTCTGCATGATGAGCCCAGGTCTCACACCTGCCAAAAACGGCATTAAAACAACTATTTGTCACTAACAGATTTGATGACTTTGGAGTCAACAAACAAATACAAATAAAGACATTTTACAATAAAGTTAAGGGACTTGGTCAATTTTTGCTTTTCTGTAACCTAAAAATGTTGTTATTTATTATTTTTCTCAAAAGCCCTGTTCCCAGGTGCAACCAGAGTAAAAAGAGGACTTACAACAGTGGTGAACCCAACATTCCACAAGTCTCTTAATGACATCCATCTGTTATTTGAGGTACAACCAACAAACAAATATTCAAGATTACTGAGAATGTAAACTTGTCCCATATTTCTCATTTTTTCCTTTTCTTTTTACAAAATAGATCCTGATGGCTGGTATACATTTTGAGCCCAACGGAGCATTTTCGGTTGAAGACGCTGAACTGTCTTCTCTCCAGAAGACGAGAACTTTGGACATCATTTTCGAGGAAATTATTCCTAAGAATGTAACAGATATTTCTCGACTCATAGTTGACCTTTCCAATCATACAGGTCCCCTGCATCAGGACGATTTTGAGCGTACCCTTTTGACTTTGGTATACACTGCCCAAAACATGATCAGTTCTACTGACGACCAAAGAATAATGTGGGGAGAGTCTTTCGTTAGTTTATTTAAAGCCATAAAGAAGGACCTGACTCTGACAAGCTGAGTAAATATTCCTACAGTTGGTTCCACGTTTACGTTTAATATACATTTGCAAAACAGTTCATTACAATGAGACAGTAGTCTGAGTTCACACATTGAAGAAATGTTGCATTTAAAAAAATAAAAATCACTCAGAGAAACCTCGGAAACTTTCATCAGAAATAGTTAAAGTGCACAGAAATGTAAAGAAATGAAGCAATTATTGAAGGTTAATTCAAATGTCAAATTCTACAACTATATAAAAGAAACATTAAATAGACATGTTTCATGTGAATTTTAAAAAAGATTATAGATTTAGTTACATTCACCAGTCTTTTATTACTGTGTTTTGTCTTCTAGCACCACTGTGTAGTTGAGTTCTGATACCAGTAAGGTCAAAATTTAAATCAAATACAACATATCTTTATTTTGAAAAAGTGATTTTTACTGAAAAAGGTTTTGAGTACAAAACATGCAGCAACCATAATAAAAGTTACTGGAACTCAATGTCAAAGAAACTAAAATACTTTTTTTTAATTTTCTGCAGCATGGGGCCCACTGGAACATCATTTAGAAATGAGATTATATGTCTAAAGCAATGCACTAGAATGTTAAACACATCATAAACTTTTCTTTCCATCCAAAAATGGATATAAGACATTTTTAGACAGTGGAGGTTTTCATTTCAAAGCGTTTGAAATGTAATAAAGGTGTTCACAGTGGTGCATTTCTTGTTTATGCCACAAATTTAACAATTACTATTATACAATTTAGAAGAGTTGGCAATGAAATTCATTCATGTGACAACAGTTCTACTTTATATTAAGTGTTCATGAAGCCTGCATGAAACAGTATGTTAACAACTTACCATAGTTTTAGCTACATGCCCTTTGGGTGGCTGATGTTACGAATATGTTGAAAAAAAGAGTTTATATTGGATGTTGCATTGGTGTAGCTTCTTGTTTGTTGAGTTAAGTTGGATCTCTTTCTAGGTGCTTTTAAGTTTTCTTCCCCATGTTTCTTTGACCTCATGATGTTTGATAGTCAGATCAAGTAAATTTAAAATAAAGTCAAATAATGTAATTTACCCCAAGTTTACATTCAACAACTTATTGATTCAGCACTACAAAATGGATGTCAAAAGGAAGTGAACATAGTACTGGAAAATATTATTGGGGGACCTTACTTCCAAAAGATAATTTAAATGCTTAGGATGTTACAGTACAATGCCTTTAGGATGTGGCATAAACTGAGCTGCCTTTGATGGTAGTGTTTTCCAAGATGTCAAAATGGAGTGAACACACAACTCACACACTGACTCCAATAATGATCTGCCCAGACTCTGGATTTCCCGGTGGCTGCTTCGGCTCGTGGGAGTGGGGTAAACCAGGAGGACAGAAAGGGACGTATCGCAGCCAGGAGACAGAGGACAAGTAAGAGCTGATGCCAAAGGGAAGGTTGTAGACTTCTCCGCTTTCAAGTGTTTCACTGCAGTCTTCCTCATGAGCCTTGTTCCAGGCCAGGATGCCTCTTTCCTGTTTGGATCCTGTTGAGATCAAAATAAGAGCAACTCAAAACTTTAAATTTCATAACTGTTTTTAGTCTCTTTTGCAAATTTGATGTTAAGTAACAAGAAAATGCTGTTGTGAATTAGCTGTATTTTTTTTCTTCTTCTTTTGACCATTTATTCAATTAAACTATCACCAAATAATCAATCATGGTCATATCCTTACACAAATGTGACACTAACTAACTAATTAACACTCAGCATTGCTTTCAGTCTCTTAAAACCATTGATTATAAAGAGATATTATAACTGAATTTTCAATTGAAATACTGAGATAATGTCTCTTTTACTGATTTTGCCGAGGAAACCAGAATAACACTGTGAAATGCCACGAGAGTACAAGATGTTCTTGATTCCAATGCAATATTTATTAATAACAAGACTATCCTTTAGAAAAAAGACCCAGTCTGTCAGGCAGGGAAGATTTTTCTATACCCATTTGATCCTGTTTGTGGTCATGTGGATGTTAGAACATGTTAACATGTAAAAATACCTGGAATAGTGTTGTCCAAAATAAATCCGAAGAAGCCTCCGACAAACATACTGGTTGTTAGAAGTACCTGCAGCATCTGATCAATTTCAGTCACACCTAGACACAAAAAACCCCTCTGTTTAAATCATTTATAGGAATTTTTATTAAATTAATATGTTCATAGTAAAAAAGAGCTATAAGTTGTTGTTTTTTCTAATGTACCTGTAGCAATAGATTTTGGGTTTTTTAATATCCAGTTGGGAATGACCAAACCAGCAAACATGGAGAATCCAAAAATGAAGATGTTTCGTGATGAATTCATGTCTGCAAACTGAAATCATAACCACAAGGGGGAAAAATTAGCTTTTGTGATCAAAGAAAAGAAAATCTTGGGGTTTAAGGATGTGTACCTGAAGATTAGAAACTCCTGCTGCACAAATGACCCCAAACATGACCATGAACATTCCTCCCATCACAGGTGAAGGGATAGTGGTAAATATAGCGCCCATTTTCCCAAGAATACCCATGACAACCATAAACACTCCACTGGCGACAATCACCATTCGACTGCCAACCTGCAAAACATATTGGAGATTCAGTTAAAATACACATTCACCATCCATATTACCTGCTCACAGTTCACTGGGGTTTGGCTACCCATAAAACCCTTTTGTTCATCATATTAAGATCAAAATTCTTTTGAAGGTACAAGGTAACTTTTGGTCTAAACAAAGAGGGATGTCTTACCTTCGTAATACCAAGTGCTCCAACATTCTCACTGTAAGAAGTGGTTCCATTTCCAGTACCCCATGCACCAGCCAGCAGACAGCCCAGTCCCTCAATACCAATACCCCTGTTGATGGCATGTTTGGGTGGGGGTGGAGCTCCAGATAACCTTGCACATGCATGATAATCTCCAACAGACTCTATCATGGAGGAAATCACACCAGCCAATATGCCAACTACCCCTGCCAGGCTCACAGTTGGCATCCCCCATTGTCCTAAATTTGGTTTTAAACATAAAAAACAGAAAATGACCCTACATGCATAACAATCTATTACAATGTACAGTAACACTGAATGAAGAAAAAATGGAATTTCTGTTTGTTTGTGTGTGGGGGTGGGGGTCTTTAATTTTCTTTTAAGATCCATTATGGCATTGCCTAATCTTACCTGGGTATGGAAAAGTAAGCCAGGGAGCTCTGCCTATAACTTCTCCTTTTAGGTCTGTGCGTGCAAGGTAACCATAGCATTCTGGATCAGCAGGAAGCACATTACATGTAGTCAGAATGTAGCAGATGAGCCAAGAAACTGTGATTCCAAGTAGGACCTAAGAATGGATACATCTAGAATTTAAGAACATCATATTTTTGTGTTTTCTTGTGTTTTTCTCAAGTGTATTTTGTACATACAGGGAGAATTTGAAAGATGTAGACTCGAGAGGCGTGAAGCTTTTTATCCTTGCTGTATGTAGGAAAAGGCATGGCGATGTGACGGAGATACTGCGAGAACAGGATGATGAGTGCCGTGGTCCTGTATAAAACAGGGATAAACAAACCAAAACTGAAAATCATTCAACTTAGAGGTAAGGTCTTATGTCACAAAATTGTAACAGAGTTTCTTCATGAATACTAATTTACAAACTTTATAACACAGTACAGGCAATTTTTTTTAAAACTTAAATTTAGTTTTGGTAGAAGCAGATTCAGAAAAACATTTTTAAAAAGTTTAATTGACAGACATGTTTTTAAAAGACACAAATCTCTTTTGGATTTTGCTAAACTCCTGTCTGCCTAAAAGTATCTGAACGGTAATTCTCAGTTTACTTTTTTTTTTAAACTTTGAGGTTTTGTGAAATAATTTTACCCACATTGATGAAATTCCCCAGTGGTTGCCAGCACTGCTGCCAGCAGAGTCAAACAGAGAGAGTCCAATGAGAGAGATGGTGGGAGCAATGGTGAGAGGTCCAATGAAGCGCATGAAGAGACCAATCAGACCCGAGAAACCGACAAACACCTGGAAGAGTGAACCCACAATAATGGAGCCCTGCAACTAAGAACAGACATTCATATTAGATTTTAGCATCACTTTTTTTTACAAACATTTTACCAGTAGTCTTAAATTTTTATGGAAGCCCTAAATGTCAAGAAAAAATAAATAAAAGTTTAATGATCCAATTTTTTAGAGTAGTACAATGTACTTTTTGTTGTTACTTTATTGTGAGAAGGTGAAAATATGTGCTATGATTTTGTTTTTCAAAGAAAAAAATATTGGTGTTCTTTTAAACAGTATGCTTTTGTAATAATGTTTTCTGACACTAGAGGGTGTAAAAAAATAAATACAATTAAAACGCTGATGTTTTAAATTTGTATATTTTTACAAAACAGAACATTTTAAAAAAGGAATATAAAGTTCTCCTGGATTGTAGTTATGTGCAGATGTGAGACTTCAGGACATTTTCCTCCCGACAAACTAAACCCAAACAGGATTTCTTTTCAAGTTATATTTTTATTATTGCATCACATAACAATACACTAACTTAACTGTACAGTTTCCCATATCAACAACCACTTTACTGAGGGCAATTTGATTTACAAGGTGTTCAGCAGTAGTAGTTTAAAAAAAACTCATCTCAGATCAATAATAGCCAAGGTCCATACAAACAATAACTGTAGTAATGCAAAACTAATAACCTCAACTACGTTTTTACCTCTCCTTAGTTTGTGCACTCATTAATACCTAAAATAGCTTGTAGGGAATATTTTATGATTTTACAGTAAGACTGTTTTAGCAAAAGGGTCTCATCTTCAAATCCTGCACAATCTTTGTTACAACAATAACAAATGGTGTTTTTTTTTATATGCAACAACAAGACTTGACCAAGCAAGCATAAAATTTGCACAAGTAATATTATCCCCATGCAGAGATCAAACACCAGTACCAGGACAGTGTTCATTTCTAAGTTCAGATCAAAAATATTTAAGTCTGTTTCTGATATTGAATGCTGAGGCTGAAACAGCAAGTCTGTAGAGCCTTGTGACTGACATGTACTTGTTCCAGCAACATTACCAAAATTTGCTGAAATCTGTGCTTTGTAAGGTTAAATGGTTTCATCATACTTACTGCTCTCATTCGACTCTGCCACACATCCATGAACTCTGTGGAAGACGTGTTTACTAAGCTGGCATTTTGCGTCCAAGTGGGACAAGTCCACTCTGGCATGGACAACATCGCCATGGAGGGAGCCAACAATGTGAATGTGCCACCTTGAAGAATGGGCAGTCTGGAAATAAAGGTTGTAGAATTATTAGCAGATAGGAAATAAAAATAAATCCAGACAACCATCTTAAAAAGACATTTACCATCCTGCCAGCTTAGTTATCTTAATACCATAAAAATAAGATATCAACAAATGCTTTTTAGGTTGACTGGTACACTAAAAGGTCTTTTCAACATAATGCAAGTTAAAAAAATCCCAAATGTTTTCAAGTCTGTTAGAATCTGCAGTCTCTAATTCTCACATACCGTATGTGAAATCGGTTAATTCAAGTCATGTGAAGATGCAGAGTGACTCTCCTATTAGACATGCAAGCTTCAGAAGAGAAGTAAGTTAAAGTGATAAACTGCTAATTCTTGTCTTCATGCTGCTCAGTATCAACAGCACACAGCAGACTGAAGATAAACTTTCCAGTGAAGCATATAAATTTACCTCTTGTGGTAAGTTATTAAAGTAACTGCAGATTTCTATAAATAAAAAGCCAACAAACACGATGATGAGTAAATGTAATGGTACTCAAACGTAAGAAATGTTTTGTTTTGGTTTCCCTGGAACAGAGCTCTGCTGGACATTTTGTTTTGGCTCCTAGCTGATTCCTGGTTATTTAGAGAAAGACAAGAAAGCATCAGTGGTGCTAAACCAGGAGAATGTGGATTTAGCGAGAACTAGATTCCAAACATAATAAGATGGAAATTCCTCAGCTAATCCAAACTGTGATGCCAAGATTCAGGAAGGCTGAGTTGAATAGTTCAGAAAAGGAACATATATTTGAGGACTGGAGTTTTCAGAAAGAGAATCATCACTGTAAACTCTGATGTCTATGTGATATTAGTCAGTTTAGATATTTATTTTGTTTTCATTTGTTATTAGAACAATGGTGTGTTTCATTTCTGGATTTTGTCCAGAACTAAATTAATTCATGTCAATTTTGATTTGTTATATTTCTGAAAGTTTGAGTACATTTAAAAAAAGACACAATTGATTGAAGACCATTTTTTAACAATATCCCAAAACTGTGCGTAGTAACCTTCAAAAGCAGTCCAATGACAAAAGTAAAGCTGCTTGAAGGATCATCTTACTGGTAATCCTCTAAACAGAAGCTATGCATGAATAGCAATGAAATATTCCATTGTTCATAGCGTACACTCCATTTGGCAGGCCACACACTTTAAAAGAGCTTGAGAACAGGGGTGTCACCATTTGGGAGAGGGCAGTCTGATTTTCAGAATCTGTCTTTTTACCAAGATATCTCATCAACCACTGGATTGTTAGATGTACATCTATAGTTGATTAAGATGGCCTCTACAGCCAATCAACAAATTTCACACATGTGGAGCTAAAATTTGATGTGGTAGTAGTTGAGCATCATCTTTAACACATACTCTCAGGGTTAACGGATCATGCAAGATTTTGTTTAAATCTTTGGCAAGCAAGGTAGCAGGAGTGAGATATGTTCTTTCAACGAATGTAGGTTACATTCATGAATATAATTAAAGAAAAGAAAGGACAAGCTTCAATGAGTTTAGGAATGACTGTGCTGTTCTCAATCAGTCATTTAACTGTAAAGTAAAAAAAAAAGAAAACAATGGAGGCTTATATCAGAAAGTGATTCACTCAGCCCCATATTGCAGTGTTCTTTTAATAAAGCTATGTGACAACAGTATAATAAAACTTGTGAAATTCTGTTATGGATTTTGCTTTTGGTGTGCCTCCCCAAGAGTATCAGTGGCCCCCACCTGACCACTCTGACAACTTTCTGGAGGCTCCTCTAGTTGAGAAGAAAAGCTCAAAGTTTAGTCTGTTCCATTTATTTAATAGAAGCAGCTTGGTTAATTCCACCTTAGTGAACTGTGAGGTACTGCTGGGATTCAGAACAATAAAAATGTAAACATGTCGTATCCAGTGAATTGTTGCATATTCCTTTTTTCTTATTAGACATGTATCCTGCCAGTATTTTATCACTGTAGCTTTAACATTATGATGCATAACTACAATCTCCCCTGTGTTTTCTTACCTAATGCCGAAGGTAACTTGTAACAGTGTGCAAACACCAGAAACAAAGAAGATTGTGCTGATGAGGTAGCTTTGTGTAAGGCCATCATGTTGCAAACACAGCGCATCAGACAGGATCAGAGGGATGGCAACGATACCCCCAAATGCAGTCAAACAGTGCTGAGGAGTTCAAGATAAAAAAAGAATTTAAAAACTAATTCTGTCATTTTTGACGTGCATGAGAGAGAAAGAAGAAAAAAGCAATTTATGTGCTGGAATAGAAGCTAACATTATCTAAACACAAATAAATCTTTACATGCAATGAGATTTTGTGTCTTGATTGAATCTAAAATAAATTTCACAGTCTGTGCCCTCAGAAATAAAAGTCCAACCAACCATAGATGAAATGACACAGAAACACTCAGGTGAGGCTGTCATATTTACATTTTTAAATTAATTTAAAAGCTACTTTATACAAGTTCTTGATTTAAAAAAAAAAAGCCTAATAAAGATTAATTTGCTGTCGTACCTGAGTGCCTAAAAGAATGCAGAGATACCAAGGAGGAACATCTGTCACACTGTATGCAAGTTTGTTATTGTCCTCATCAATAGAGGAGTCCAGCTCATCTCCTTTTTCAGGTAGGTCACAGAAACGTCCCTCCAGCTTTGAGTTGTCAGATAGAAAGGGAAACAGAAATCAGTTAAAGACCGAACCCCTGAATGCCCCTGAACCTTCCGCAACATGTCAAGAAAATGTGACAAAGTGGTATTCACATATCACAAGATCACAAAGTGTGTGTGTGTGTGTGTGTGTGTGTATGGGGGGGGGGGCAAAGATGAGTACAGGTGTCTTTGTGCTGGTTCAAGCAAGTATCACACATGCATTTTAATTCTGCTTCCATTTTCCAACAAAACAGTATAATCTTTGTTTTTGTTTCAATTTTCTTCTCAGTCAAGTAAATAAAATATGTATTATGTTCAGTCATTAAGTACAAATTATGTATGCTACTGTTGAAAACATGTTCTTGTGGGAAAAAAACAAAAGTTAAACTCACCGCAAAGCCATAGTTGTCGAGTCCATTACCTTCCTTTTCTGCTGTCATGCTCTCTTCAGCCTATGGGCTCACGTTTAGGGCTGCTAAAACAAAAATGAAGAAAGCAAAATAAAGGCGAAACAAACAGTCAGAGAGGAGGGAAGCAAGACAAACTGCACTGGACTGGAGCATCTGACAGAACAGGAAAAGGGCTTGGAGGTGGGAGTGTGGGGAGGAGTGGGCAGCATGGTTTGAAAAAGCAGATTTCAGACATGTAAGACCGCAGCTCGTGTTGACTGAAACGGGTCCAGCCTACTGCTCATGTGAATCAAATTATAGCAGCTGACCCACCAGCACTTGGACAGCAGGAGGTAGTCACTGCGTTTCTCTCTTTGCTGCATTTTCATTTCATAACAGGAAGCCTTTGGACACCTTTCAGCCCAAGATTCACAACCTGGGAGACGTGATGACTTTGATTTAGAAAAAAAAAGTTAGAAAACAAAAGAAAACTAAGTTTGTTGATGCTTTCACTAAATACAACTTTTGTTTTCACTTTTATTATTAATAAATAAATATTTAAGGGTTAGAAGTTAGCTTTTTTATTCACATATGTCCAGAGAAAGTGAAGATAGAACAAAGGAATTCCTTTACAGTTGTAATCTGTTCTTTCTGTAGCTGTAAAGTCAAACCTCTTTTTGGTAATGAGCTGAAAAGTCTTCCTTCATCCAGTTTGCTTTTTTCCTGCTTTCAACTCCAAGAATTTGTTTTTAGTGGCCAAACCTCTGTGACTATCACGTGCGGGCAAACTATCGCAAAGTACAAAGCTGTCATTGAAAGATTGCTGGTAAAAGTTCTGTAAATGGTAACTTCATTTCCACGTTTACTGCACGTCTCTGTTTTCCCCTGAAATAATGTTAAATTATTACTCTAAATTAAGAGTTTGATGGCAGCCCACGTCTATTTAATTAACATTGCCAGGAAGGACTTTATATGGGAGTAGGGAAGAAACTTACTGTCACACTTACAGCATTTGGAAAATTTGTACATCGGTCATACGCATCTCCTTTTTTGACAAATTCACGTTTGAATCACAAACTACAACCTTTAAGAAAATAAAGAAATAAACACTGAAACACTGATACATACTTCCTACACTTTTAGTTTAACAATTCGATCCAAACCAGAATTTTTAAATTCATGAGTGTCTCAGGGAGATTAAAGAAAACATGCTTTATTATAATAAGATCATCGGTGTACCATACCTGAAATGGCAACATACTCTTTAACTGCACAGATGACTGAAATACTAACATTTTCATCCTCATATGTCTGAAGTCTGTGACAGGCTTACCGCCTATTCAGGGTGTCCCCCACCTCTAGTGCTCTGAGCCTGGTGCCAGCTTCCCACAAGTCTGAACAGAAAAGCAGGTAAAAAAATAGATGGATGGATGGATGGCTGGATGGATGGATGGATGGATGGATGGATGGATGGATGGATGGATGGATGGATGGATGGATGGATGGATGGATGGATGGATGGATGGATGGATGGATGGATGGATGGATATGTTAGAAATTATAGAAAACTCTTAGATAAAGGTTCCTGCAGGAAACTGAAACTTGATTATTTTGAGGGAAAATATTTTCCCTTAAAAACGAACTAATTAGAAAGTTTCCATCTTGTTTGTTACAAGTGGTCTAAAATAGAGAAATAGAACTTAAAAACAACAGAACAGTTGAAGGAAATTGAGCTCACATGCAACTTGCAAAGCACAGAGAGTATCAACACTGACATGTCATGAGGTTTTCTGAGTGCATGTGACTTTACGCAGTGTTGAAGGATCCATCACATGTCAGTTAGTGAAAGCTCATATCCAACCCAAACACTGACTGAAGACTGTGTTTCATGTGTTGCAGTTTTACATTTGTTAAATAGACTTAAATAAACTATAATAGATATTGATGAGTATCAGTAATGAATGCTTGTTTGTGATCACCAAAAAAATAAATGATAAAAGGTGGAAAAAATAAAAGTGCATGTATTTTGTCTGGTCTTCTTCGTTCCAGCCCATGCAAAAATATTTTTTGCATCCTTCTACAGTGGCTTTTTTAATCAAAATGTACAAACAGGCTATTGCATAATGAATGTGTGTCTCTACTCCATAATCACATTAGGAAAAGGTCAATTACTGAAAAGACAGAAGAGCTACTGAAAATGTGCAGCACATGTTGAAGTAAAATAGAAAAAAAACGATTATTTATGGGAAAGTGTGATGAGAAACTTCAAAAAAATGACAAAAGCTTTATTTTTCTCTCAAAATTGTCAAGTTGTGCAATTTGAGAATTTCAAATCTTTGCAATAAGAATGGAAAAGTTGTTCTTTGGCACTGATTATGAACAATTTAGAGTTAAGGGACATGTTTATGCCACATCCAACTGTTTACTTTTATATAATGTTCCTCATAAATTCTAATTATTACAAGAAACTTGATATTTTCCATTCTGATACTTTCCTGCCAAATGAAAGGCATTGTTGTGAGAATCTTGTGATAAATGCTGCAAAGAATTCATTTGATTTAGAAGGGGGACTTTAACAGTGGTTCGTGTTTTCTTATTTAATTTAGCTGCAACTGTATGACGGCCTGTACAACTACATGTCCTATTAGTGTTAACAGTTATATTATGTTTGTTAGAGATAAGCTGATTAGTTGACCAAAACACAGGGATGTTTTACAAAGTTTTAATACAGTTTAGTCTAAAAAAACTATTGTTTGACTGATAAGAATCATATAATACATGTTGCATTTGGAAAATAAATGCTTAAAACATAATTGTTTCAGATAAGAAAGATTTTATAATATTTAGGGATTTTGCACAAGTTCGGACAGCAAAACAATAATAGAAACTAACTTATTAACTGCCTACCTTTCTGTTTTAAAACTTCAAATAGTTTTAAAATAGTAAAGTAATGTAATGGAAGTCACATCCTATTGCTTTTGTATTTTTAGATAAGCACTGAGACCTCTGAACCACTAGGTGGAGATCAACTCTTTATCAACCCAAATGAAAGCCTCTCAATCAACTGGGCTGACAGTTTTCTGTGTTTCAGTCTGGAACAAGTACTCTGGTGTGTGAGGAGGCGCATTGGGGCCAAAGTCATAAGAATTAGCTGTGCAATCAATCAAGTGATAAGAAAGAGAAGCAACGACTTATCTGGGTTTGATAGTTGAATATTATCTAAGAGTCAAACAAGCCTCAAACCATAAGCATTTTGTCTGCAGCTGGTTCTACAAAGTGAGAAGCTGTCGTTATTCTGGAGCTGCAGAGGGAGGTCCAGTCTTACTGCAAAAACTAAAGACTTTTATAAACCAAAGGGAGCAAACTGAGGAAAATAAGATCTGATTACACATTTATAGTGAGCATATCTTTAAATAACAATAACACATTTTTTTCAATTATATGAGACACAACAAGTGAAATAATTTGCATCAGTTTTTCTACAAATATGCTGCTGCAAACTTTTAGTTGCTCCACCTCCATGATGGCCATGTGACACAGGTCAAACAGAGACTGACAGGAGAGGGAGGACACCCATTTGTCCCCACCTTACAGAGTCCAGACTGCAGTTTTCTTACCCTGAAAGGTGGTTTTAGCAGCAGGACTGATTATTATGATCATTTTTAGACTTCTAAATAGCCTTTTTAAAAGTTTACAATAAAGGGACATACTGTAATGTTAGACAAGCTGATGGCGGGAGACAAACTGCTGGACATGTGGACAAGAAAAGAAACAAAAAAAGAGTCTTGTATGGATCAAGAAAGGGAATCACAGCCATTTAAAAAAATATCCCATTCGATTGAAGACATTCTTAGAAAGCCTGAGTTTATCAGAAGAGAGGGGAGAGTTTATCAAAACTGGTCCGTTATAAAAGAAAACAACCAAGTAAACAACAAGTCCTCATGCACAGGTAAGCTTTATTTCCTTCCTTAATTTAATCAAGCATTTATGCTAAAATAACAAAAACATGTCTGCCTGTTGACAGAAATTCCACAAATTAGACTCAAAGAGTCACCAAAGTCTTCCACAGACTGTAGGGGTGAGTTGAGTTTATTAAAGAAAAATAATAATCAAGAATTACTCACAGAAAAGCTTTTTTATTTGTTTGTTTGTTTGATGTTAATGATGAAGATTATAGTGAAAAATCCTTTGCTTGCAGTTCAGAAGAGGAAAAGACAAACCAGGGTGACGTTCACACCGTTTCAGGTGCAGGAGCTGGAGGCGGTTTTCATGCAGACTCACTACCCAGACGTCAACACCAAAGACGAGTTAGCCTCTCTGCTGCAGCTCACCGAGGGCCGAATCCAGGTGCAGCTCTAAGTTTCAAACTATAAGAATGCCTTCAGATGTGAAAACACGAAACAGTAGAAATAAAAGATGGAAAAAGCTGTGATTCATACATAACCACTTTAATGCTTTATTTGATAATATTACTATTCACACAGCTTCTCAAAAAACTGCAACTTATTTACTGATCACTTCGATTTTATCTTATTTTATTTTACTTTATTTTATTATATGTTATTTTTCCAATGGTGAATACTTCTTTTCGGACAAAAAAATAACTTGTTGTTTATTTTTTTGTTTTTCTGGAGTTACAATCTATAGCGTTTAATAATCACGCCTTCTTAAATTCCATGTACATTTGTTTTTTGTTTATAAATATTTGTTTATATTTTTTTAAATATGTTCAAAAATGTAATTTCATGTTCATAATACTAATTCCTTGTTTAACTGACAACTGAGGTGATATTTTTATACATGTTTTATAAGATTTCACCTTCCAAATTCTTCTAAAAGTGGGCAAAATTAGACTTAAAAGAGAAATCAATTGTGCTTAGAGTATAAATGCAAAGTAAAAAAAGGAGGTTTTAAATAATGCATGTAGATTTACCAGCCAAATTTTTAGAGATACAATTTAAATTTATTTTTACTTGCATCAGATCAGTTTTAGGCAGTTTGCATAGCTTTGATTTGAAATAATATTTTGATTTTAAAGATTTATTTATTTGATTGCAAATTAAAACTGTTTGATTGTCTATACAAAGTAAGGTAATGAAAGCACCACACTTAGAGTCACGTTTCTATTGACAGTTTTGTCTCATATTTAATGTTTAGGAGGAAACAAGAAATAATAATAATCAACCTGAGGGTTACTGAACATTGTTTTCTGAAACATGTTTTGTTTAGTGTCACATTTTCTTGCTTATAAAAAAGTGTAGATTGGTCGTTTATTCTGATAAAAATGTAATTTTATTCAGCTGACTGTTTTGCTTTAGATCTGGTTCCAGAACCGCAGAGCCAAGTGGAGAAAAACAGAAACAGTGAAGGAAATGGAGCTGATGACCAGGCAGCCCTTACATCCAGCCCAGAGTCACCTGCTTTGTTATCAGGTAATGCAACAAACAAACCAAAGAAGGTTGAATTGTATGGAAAATTCCAGACATTGTTTTTCCTTTGTTTTGCTGTTCAAGAAGCCTCCTCCTCAGGCGGTACGCTGGCTGCCGTGCTGCGTACCTGAACCTCTTCAGTCGAGGCTCTTCTTCAGATCCACGCCAGCACAGGCTCTGCTAACCAACACACATTCCCCGAGTCACAGGACTCTCTGTTTTGACTCATTGGGGACAGAACGATAGCACCATCATTATCTTCCAGTGTTGACAGACTTGATTGTTTTTGTTTTGTTTTGCTTTTTTATCAAACGTGTTGAAACTGATTCCATTCCAGCGTCCAGCATTGAAGCAGACTTTAATCTGCCAAATCTGTTCATTTGTCAAACATGTATGTTGTGAAGCTAACATGAGATTAAACTACATGTGTGCTCCTGAGGAGCTTGTTCTTTTACCAATAAAGCAGACTAGAAAAATATTTCTCTTGTTTTCTTTGAAATCCACGACTTTTTGATAAGTCTTTGCTAAAGTATCCCGTTGTTGCAGTTCTGTAATGTGTAGCCGCGCAGTGTTATTGTGGAGGAGAGCCTTTAGATTTTTTTCATGACACCACACTTCCTTGTAAGAGATAAGATAGAGCCATGAAAAGTTCATCTGTTTGACTTTCTGGCAACCCCTCCTTATCTTAATTTGGACTTGTAAACTGAGGTTATTCGCAGGTCGGCTGGGTGATTTGAAGGACTTGTTAAATCAGTTTAAAGGGAAAATATCAGCAAATGACAGACATGTAGACCTGCAGTCACACAAAATAAAATAACAAAAAACAAAATAACAAAATGTTATTTTATTAATGTTTGTTTCACTTGATTTTTTTCACACATGAGGCTTAAAGTTTCTACAGTCCACTTTAATACAGGCAGGGTACAATCTGCTACTTGTGACAGTGATACAAACAACTCACACTCCCTTTTTTAGTGTTACATAAGCCAATTTTAAATAATTACCAATTCTAAGAAAGATAGTAAAACGCCCCCTTCAATATCATTTTAATAACTGATTTGACAGCATCATAACTGATTACACAGCTATGAGAACACTTGAACTTCTCACCCCAGCCGTATCTTCTTTTATTGCACGTGTAATAAATGTTATTGCCGGCTGGAGTTTAGGTGAACAAAAATAGTTGGTGGGAAGCAACACAAAACCTTGACTAGAATTGTAAAACCATGACTTTTATCATAGGGTGGACATTACAGTTACAGATTGGTATCTCTAGGACAGTGTGTTAAGTATTATATGTAACTACATGATACTTTTGTGGATAAAATACTCAGATGGTTACAATAAAAAGACTTTGTTCATATCAAAAGTTTTTTATAACTAACAGATGTTTGCTTATTACTCTCTCTCATTAGTAGCCACAGTAGCTGTGGTTTTGTAATTTTGTGGCTGCGTCAGGAAGAGCATCCGGCATGAAACAAGTACCAAATCTCTCATGCGAGTTCAGTAACACTATTGGCCAAAAATATAATGAAATGTTCATACGATTACAGGAGAAAGTGTTTAAACACTTCTGTTAACAAGCTAACATCACACTGAAAGGCTAAACATTAAAAATGCTTTGTGGGTAAAAGTATAAGAAGCATTATTTCAAATTACCTAATTCACAAAGTTTTCTCGTGCAGATGCTAATCATGTTATAGTGCATGGTTCTAAGTTTAGTTTTGTTCAGTTTTATTTTGTGTTCTGTGATTGTGAGTTGTGTCTTGGTTTCATACTTGAGTTTTGTTCATTTCTTGCATTACATTGATTTTTTTTTTCTACTTCCCTTTTCACACCTGACTTCTGATTCCCTCACAGCTGTTCTTTATTTGCCGTTTGCTCCTCTGTGCAGTCCCTGGTTTTCAGTTGAGTTCGTTAGCGCTTCTGTTATTTATTACCCTCATATTTGTGTTGGATTCCTGTCTGCATCTCTGCTCAGTTAGTATGTTATCCTTTGAAACCTTGAGTTTCAGTATTCAGTTAGGTTAATAAAGACTTTTGGATCTGTGACATTCTTTCTGCACCTACGCCCTTCTACCATCAATTCTTGACAAATCTCCAAAAATAAGATTATTAGTTTTGCATAAACACTGAAGCAAAAGCAGGACTTTTGGATTAAGTAGCTGAAGTGAAGTTTATTTTAACAATTTTGAATTTAGAATTGATTTCATTAAAAATTTGCATAATCTACAGCTCATTTTACATACTGATCAACATTTATGAGCTTAAGCAATAAAATAAAAAGAATTGTAGTCATACTTATTGAGAAGCACTCTTTCGTCACTCACTAAGAAATAGAACAGTAAAAAAAATTACTCATATGTAGGTAAAAGTAGAAACTTCATTATTTAAGGGGTTAGGGCCTTTTGGCCCTGGGCTAGGGTTAGGGTCTCCTAAGGATTGAAGGGGTTAGGGCCTTTTGGCCCTGGGCTAGGGTTAGGGTCTCCTCGGGGTTTAAGGGGTTAGGGCCTTTTGGCCCAGGGCTAGGGTTAGGGTCTCCTCGGGGTTTAAGGGGTTAGGGCCTTTTGGCCCTGGGCTAAGGTTAGGGTCTCCTCAGGATTT
>NC_051440.1:21545008-21667535 GCF_001649575.2 Kryptolebias marmoratus | reverse complement strand
CTGGTTCTAGGGTTAGGGTCTCCTCAGGGTTGAAGGTGTAAGGGCCTTTTGGCCCAGGGCTAGGGTTAATGTTTCCTCAGGGTTGAAGGGGTTAGGGCCTTTTGGCCCTGGGCTAGGGTTAGGGTCTCCTCAGGGTTTAAGAGGTTAGGGCCTTTTGGCCCAGGGCTAGGGTTAGGGTCTCATCAGGGTTAAGGGTGTAAGGGCCTTTTGGCCCAGGGCTAGGGTTAGGGTTTCTTTAGGGTTGAAGGGGTAAGGGCCTTTTGGCCCTGGGCTAGGGTTAGGGTCTCCTCAGGGTTGAAGGGGTAAGGGCCTTTTGGACCTGGGCTAGGGTTAGGGTCTCCTCAGGGTTAAAGGGGTTAGGGCCCTTTGGCCCTGGGCTAGGGTTAGGGTCTCCTCAGGGTTTAAGGGGGTAAGGCCTTTTGGCCCACGGCGAGGGTTAGGGTCTCCTCAGGGTTAAAGGGGTAAGGGCCTTTTGGCCCAGGGGTAGGGTTAGGTTCTCCTCAGGGTTTAAGAGGTTAGGGCCTTTTGGCGCTGGGCTAGGGTTAGGGTCTCCACGGGGTTTAGGGGTTTGGGCATTTTTGCCCAGGGCTAGGGTTAGGGTTTCCTCAGGGTTATGGCTAGGGTTAGGGTCTCATCAGGGTTGAAGGGGTAAGGGCCGTTTGGCCCTGGGCTAGGGTTAGGGTCTCCTCAGGGTTGAAGGGGTAAGGGCCTTTTGGCCCTGGGCTAGGGTTATGGTCTCCTCATGGTTGGCTCATTGAAAACAAGTGAATTTTAATGACATGATAATGGATGTAAAGATAAAATAAAGACAAAGTATTTTGATGCCTGTGTCATCACATTTATGTCTAATTCTAAATCCGCTCAGATCAGCTTAATCGTGCAAAAACAATGTTTTAGACTGTCCTATATTGCTTTATTCTGTGTAACAAAGTGCAAAATGACACAACTGTAGACCTTCTTTCATTATGTTCAGACTGCAGTGTTTTATTCCCTGAGTTTAGTGCCTTTTTATCTGTTTAAGAAACACAGAGATTTTGAATATTTCTTAAAAAGTATTCTGAAACTAATTTAGTATACATCAAAAAAAATTGAATTTGAGTTGCATTGGAACATATATTTTTACCAAATGTCTTTTAAATAAATATTTTCTCATGAAGTCCCAAGCAAGACTGCTTTGTAGCTACGGAGGCTACTCATTTTGTATTGATTCAATGAAATTGTAAAGTTTTTTGGTTTATTTTGTTAGGCTAACTCATTTCCAAAATGTGTCAAATGATAGGCAGGGTTGAGAGAAGTTCGCGTCAGTGACCAGCAAGTGGCGCTCTTTGATCCATGAATAAGCAGAAATTGTGCCCTCTGTTTCGCTGACTATCATAAAAAATAACACTGACCTTGTTTGGAATAGGGAGGCTTCAGTTATAGTTTTAATGACAAATATTGTCTTATTCCGGCTCCTTGAAGAAAATGTTGTGATTAGTCATTTGGTGTTTAGTTCTAGGCTGTTTGTGCCTCTGAGGAGAGAGAAGGGGCGGACACTCAGCATCTTTCAGCCTCCGCCCGCCTCTCTCCTCTCTCCGGCTCTGCCTCTCTGTCCGAGACGGAGGAGCGACAGGGAGGAGCAGCAAACAAACAAACAAACAAAAGAAATAAACTACGGTAATAATAATAATAATATAACAAGGGGCGATGGCCGCCGGGGGAGGATGCGGGGAATCGGTGGATCAGTACCGGGCCGAGGTGGAGAGGCTCACGCAGGAGCTGGCCGAGGCGAACCGGGAGAAGATCCGGGCTGCGGAGTGCGGTCTGGCCGTCCTGGAGGAGAACCAGGCGCTGAAGCAGAAGTACGCAGAGCTGGAAACCGAGCAGGAGACCCTCAGGAAGGAGCTGGAGCAGTTACAGGAGGTAAGAGTTCGGATCTCCCGCCGGGTTCTGGTGCTCCCAAAGAAGCGCAGTGCGGCCAGCTGCGACCTCGCCTGGTTGCGGGAGTCTGGAAACCGGTGTGCCCTGCTGGGGAATACAGAGAGGGGAGTGGGACTTAAATGGGTCTTTATTCATAAAAACAGGGAAGGAAGTGTTGCTTGTAAAAATGAACACTTTACCTTAAAATAGAAATTTAAAAAAGAAGATGTTTGAGCGGTGAATGGGTTCACTTTGCATCTCAGAAACTCTTCACCTCTGACACTGATGATATATTGTTTCAGGAGACTCGTTTCTTTCAAGTAACTACAAGGAGCCTTCTATCAAAAATAAACTACTTTTAAAAATTCCTAAATATTTAGAGCTTCTTCATGCTGCCTCTTTTGTGCTAAAGTGCAACATAAAGGTTTTATGGGAATATGTGCAAAGAGTTATAATGATAATAAAGGTTTAAAGATTTTTAATTAGAAGCCATTTCATCCTTGTTGGAAAATCCCATGCAGTGGCATGAGCTGTAGAGAAAAGTGCTGTGGGAGCCAGCCTGAATAATGGATGCTGGGTGTGCTTATTGCTACATTTACTCATTATGGATACATGGATCTGTTTATAGTAACAAGATGCTGATGCTGACAGGACTTTGGACTTCAAGGTTATGGAGAGCCAAAAGTCCAGGAGGAAGAGGAGTAGTTGCATTTTCATGCACAGACTTTCACATGGGAGGCCTTTTAAATATATGTGCTGGAACTAGAATAGAGGATAGTCCATGTATTAAATGACTAAATACGATAATAAGATATTTGTTGGTCAAATTAGACATTTTTTGATACATCTGTTAAATGAACTTTTTAAAGTGTTCTTCTGTTGTGTTCTATTTTAATATATTGTTGTCCAAGTAGTGATCTTCTGATCATTTCACTGCTTCTAAGCTCTTTTAATCCTCTTCTCAGGACATTTGTTGACCCCAGTTTGCATAGAATGAAACCCATGTTTATATTAAACCATTTTTTGCTTTTTTTCCTTTTGTTTTAAGATTACATAACGCAAACACTTTTAGACATTTAGGCAATGTTAAGGATGCGTGCGCTGCTGGCTCACCAGTTAAAGCCAAAAACATAAACATATTGGGGTGACATCTGTTGCTCCGATACTCAAATTTTCAGGTTTTTGATGCACATGGTTCTGAATCTGTTTTTGTATTTTTTATTTCCATATTCTAGTTTGTAAATCAGACAGATTTTAGTGCACATCACAATAGTTGTTATGCTGAACAACCATCACAGTCACACTGTCTGACTGTCTCACAGTTTTGCGTCATTAGATGACGGTTTTTGTGGAAAATATGATAAAAAAGAAAAAGATGTTAGGTGAGTAGGAGAAGGACAGCTGTAACAGTGTCAATGAATGCAATGAATGCTGATAAAGCAATGTCTGAATAAAATAAAAATAAAGAATGATTTGTGATAGTTTTCATCCCTGTGGGGGTAATTATTATATGTCAGTCATTTGTTGTTCATATAAATATGTGTAGCAAAACTTTAATTTTCATCACTCAGACATAACATGAGCAGCAAGGAACAATGTTCTTTGTTCTGATCTATCATCGGTTTACATCTGCACCGTTCTCCACCTGCCTGTCTTTGTGCTCACATTCTCATTCCTGTCTGCCTGACATCTACTTCCATGAATATGAGAGGGAATTCCCGGGTGCAAAGCTTCCACTCCAATAACATCATTTTGTCTCTCTCTGCACTCAGGAGACTCGCCTTATCAAAACTGAGGATGGAAAATGGAATAGCCTCTAGGAGATGGTGGAATAAAATATGACAGTTTTTAGTATTATTATGGGAAGACCAGTCTTTATTTTTATGTCTTTAATAGTTAGCATGTGGAGGTGGCAAACATTACACCTGATGCTATGCAGTATTTGTCATTGTGGGCTCAGGTGTTCACGTCCAAGCCTGCCACTTATGGATTCACGTTGCTCCTGTGTTTGCATATGCTCTTCGTTCACCTGTGTGTCCTCTGCCCTCAGTCCAGATACCAGCTGCTGGAGATCTAAGGCCACTTTTCTCTGGTGCTGTTTGTGCTATTAGCTTTCACACGGTTCACAGCTAAATACAAATAAATACTTAGCTGCTATACAAAACAAATATTTTATGAAAATAAGTTATATGTAGCAGACTGACATTTTTCTTTAAACATTCATCAAATCAAGAAAATCTAGTTCTAGCTAATATTATCTTGGTTATTTTTGGTTTGTTTGTTTTCTGCTAAAGCAAAGACATGCATCTCTTATCTGCCAGCTGAACTCAAACATTCTTCTGTAGTGATCAGTTTTTCCTTCTCCCTCCTTGTCTTTCTCTCTGCTTCATGGTCCAGTCACGCTCTTATTTCATGTGGCCCAGTGTGTGAGTTCTGTACGTCTCTGGATAGCTGCCTAAGCAGTGCCTGATACACCCCATCCCCCTGGTTCTGGCTTGTTAGAGCTGTCTCCAGGCAGATCAACCTCAGACTGGACAGAGTAGGAGGTCGATGGACGGGAATGAAACCACTGCAGAGCAGGATAAGTTTTAGTTTCCGAGCCATGATGATGATGATACCATCATCAATACGTTTAGAATAGGTGTATATTAAAATGTAATGGTCTGACACTCTTTATTGTGTGATAAGGATATTTTTGTTCAGTTAAACCAATTCCTGCAAACAATCCCACACTATAGTCTTCAAAGGAAAGGTAACTATGTGGAAGTTTGTGAAAACGAGTTTGTTAATCCTGCCGAAATATAACACACATTTTAGCTCCTAGAGATTTGAAGCCTGTGTAGGAACCAACTTTTGTGATTTTTGATTGTGTTCAGGACACTTCTGTTCTCAGCACTTGAAGTAAATCCCAATGACAATCTGCATCATCTCTGTCATTTACGAAGTTGAAATAACAAAATGAGTTGTAACCGATCAGGCCAGAAGTTATTCCAGTCCACTTTGTTGTGCACATCTGGATGATTTTATTCACTAATAAAAAATATTGACAAAATGCAAGCACCTATAAGCATTTTTTTATTATCTTACTGTTACATGTTGCTGAGGACACTAATGGGTTTCATGGTATCACAAAAGAAAGCAGACAGGTGGTAAATCAACCTCCTGTCTCTGGGGAGAAAGAACCCATTACAGGTTGTTTTTTTTCCCTCCTTTTTGCTTTTCTATTGTGTGCAGGGATGGGTAGAAGGGCAGTAAACACGTATGGAGGAGCTGAATTGATGCATCATGAGATGGTGTTCATTCCATCTTTTTTTTTCCAACATCTAAACCATCAGCTCACCATATTCTATTACCTCCCCCCCTTTCCCTCTCCTCCCCAGTGATCCCCCCTGGAGTGAAGTGGTAATTATGCATCGATTTCTGCTCTGCTTGGTGAAAATGTATCATGTCAGAGCCAAGCTGCACTCTATTGAGTGTTGTGTAGCATACATTGTGGGGAATCACTCCATGTTGATGCAAATGCATCTGACAGAATTGAATGCCTTTACAGTCAATCAGACGAAATAGCTGTTGAATCAGCACCTTAATTAGAAATTAGGCTGAACTTTGACGTAATGTTTATTGGATAGCTGTCAGAAAGGAGTACTCAAGAATTGTCCTACCTGCTATTGTAATCAGAACAGCGGTGGTTTTGTGAAGAGAACTGAGCTGTAGAAAAAGAGCCATGTGCGTTGTTTTTGTGTATTTTTCTGTTTTTTTCCTAGAACCTAAAAGAAAAGTCAATAGTTGTATTTGGGACTACTTCTCCTTCTTCTCCCATGGTGTTTTTTGGGGGTTTTACTTGTGTCTGTGAATGTGTAAGAGGATGACCTGTGTGTGGTTATTAATGAAAATATAAAGAAAATAGCTGCAGGACAAAGTGGCTGACTTTATACAAAGAAAAAAAACTGTCTACTGCTTATTGTTTATACAATTAAATTGAATACATTAGTTCTTTTTCTTCTTAATGTTTTTTTTCTTATTTGAACAAGAAATGTCTTAAATAATCTGCAAAGACTCCTCGTGCCTGCCCAAGCCAGTACAGAATAGTTTGGGGTTTTTTTGAAGGGGAAAAAAAGCTACATTTTGCTGCAGTGAAATACAGTAGGAGCAGGACTCTCTTGCCTGCAGGATGCAGTATTGATTAGTGGTCTACTTTAGCTGTGTCTGCTGCAAACTCTGAAAGGGTAGCAAAAAATTCAACCTGTCTTTCCTCTAAGAAAACTTTTGTTGTTTCATTCACAGTCCATATATTTTTCTTTTGTAATGTTAGTTGGTGTCCTTGAGTCATTTGTCTCTTGTTTATATAAATCAGTTTTAATTTTTGCATCCTCAAATCATAACTGAAAATGTTATTAGATTGCTTTTTTTATTACCTTTTTATCTAGATAAAGTAATACAATTCTGCTACTGTTTGGATTCATTTCCTGCTCATCATCTCAACATGCAGGAAAAGAAAAGTCCTATCTAAATGTCCAGAGGACATTCTGTGCAGAAAATGGGGCTTTTGTATGAGCATCATCCTGCCAGTGATTTCCCTCAGCACTTCTCACAAACACGATAGCGCATATGAACATACAGTATGCACAGCCAAAGACAGAATAGGGTCAGTGGTCTGTCTTTGTCTATTCTACAGTATTATGGGGTGTACAGGGTTAGGCATGTAATAAATTATTGCCACATTAATCTATTTAAACTCTGCCCCCTGTCAAGCAAGGCTGATTTTATTATATGAAACTGAATAAGCTACATGACCTATACTGTGTACAGCTTTTCAAAATGTAAGAAAATTATGTAAATATGCATTTGAATTAAAAGTGACTGAGTAGCAAGTTAATTATCCCTATTTTGAAATTGCATAAACTGACTATAGAACTAAGTCTGACTATAGAATTAGAAAGTCATCCTGATGACTGAGTCAAATTTGTCATGAAGTAAACTTTTAGTAAGTAAACAATGTTGAATATAAGGAACAAAAATGTATGAAGAAAGATAAAACAACAGGAACATAAACTAATGACGGACTTTGCTGTATTACTGATGTTATATCAGTAGGATGTTTGAACAGCCATTTAGAAAGATTTCCACTACTCTATGAGCTTGACGGCTCTTCTGTGTCTGGACAAAAGCACTTTGGGTCTCTCAGAGGCCCCATGTGTCGATACTAGGAGAGCGACTGTGTGCAGCCTGTAAAGTGTGTTTGTCTGGCTTGGCAGAGTCCTCTTCATCAGAAGAGACCCACTGCAGAGAGAGGGCAGAGTGTTATCTGTTGAATCTGTTCTGTCTCTCCCTCTTGTGCCTCCAGCTGCCTGGCACAAAAACCGAGGCATTATCAAAGCTTTTATTTATACATCAATAAAATCCTCATGACTTTGCCCACAATTTGGCACAATTTCCTTGTGCGAATGTCAACATTTAGCTTGATATTTTTGCATTTTGTTCCTTCAATATACTTGGACAAAAAGGAATGAAGGATGGTAGTAAAAAGAGAGAAATGGAGGTAATGTGTTGTACATTATAGATTTTGTGTTCCAGTTTTCTTCCTCCTTACGTCGGTGTCCTAATTCTTTCATGAGCCAGACACGTTCCTGAACTTGCATTCAAGTATGCAGTCTAGTTAGTGCTAACTCAAGGATAATAAAATTGGTCTTAATAGGAAAAACTTCTTCCAAGCTTTGAAAATGTACTATTGCACTCTAAATAGTAGATGCTGGGAAAACTATGAGTTTAGTATTTGTGCTCTAAACTTCCAAATCAAACAAAACATTTATGATTACTTGTTAGCCTCCAATTATTAAAATCTTTTACTTTATTGCAAATAAATAAAAGTTTTTAGACAGCACTTTAAGATGCGTCACACACTGCTTACAAAACAGGATAAGACTACTTTAAATCATCTTGTCTGCTAATTCTGTGTTCATACTCCTCAGTGAATTGCTGTTTATCAAGTTGTACCCTGAGGCAAAAGATTTGTCTGCAACACAACTTTACCTTATGGCAGCAAAAAAACAAAAAAAACAACTTAGTCACACAAGAACACACTTTCATGCTTAAACATCTGCACCATCGGATGCAAAACTACCTGACATGGGCTGCCGTGTGTCTCTGAAGTATTGCATAGGAATTTTAAATCAGCATGAGGGCTAAACAGTTATTGCCAGATTAATTTGGCATGATGAAATAAATTTAACAGATATTGAGTAGAACCAAATTGCTTTAGTCAGATAGCCAACATTATAATTTATTGAGTCAATCACTTTAGTGCTTTTTCATCTGTAGATAAAGTTTGAAAAACAGAATTTGTTTTGGCTTCTAAACATTTTTTATTACATTTTGTAAGATTTGTACTTTTTATTAACTAAGACATTAATTTATTAATCTTGATACAATGACAAATTACTCACAAATACAAAACAGTATTGCATTCCTTGCTCCCGATAGTGGGAAGTAAAGAAAGGAAATCCACACAATTAAATAAAAAATACTTTATCAAACTTTCTAAAAGCAATATTCGTTTTTATAATGTATTAATCTACTTTTTCTGCTTCTTCTTTTTCTCCCCTCTGTCATTTTCTCCATCTGTCTGTATGCATCAGTGTACTCAGTGAACACGCTGCATTACTTCCTACTTTTCTTCTATTCCCACCCGACGGCTCTTGTACTCTCCCCAAATAAATGGTAGCAGTCAGGAGTGAATGCCAGTGAAGAGCTTGTACAAATGTGCCAGAGGCCACAATTTTTTAGTATGTGTGTTATAAAACGGTTTTAAGTGTGTATTATGTGTGTGTGTGTGTTTGTTTGTGGTTGACTAGCTCATGATCTCCTGGAAGGCACATTACGAAGCAAAGAGAGTGACACAGTTTCAGCTGGTAGAGTCCTTGCAGTTCATTGGTTGACTCCCTCATTCCAGCTTCCTATGTAATAGCAAAAAAAAAAAAAAAATCTACATCCTCTTGTTAAGACTACAGTGGCATCAGTTAATATTTTAATGGTTAGTTTGAAACTGCCTAATTTGCTGAGCCTAAATGCACAAATGAGAATGAGAAAAAGGGAATATAAAGATGGGTTTGTGGAAGGGAATAAAAGGATTGTAAATAAATTCTCCTGGAATTTGGCAAACCAAACTCTGATGCAGCTGCTTTTTTCCAAGTTTAGTCCTTTCAGTTAAATACAGACTGAGCGCAAAATAGAGATTGGCATTTTGGAAATCATTTAAGCATCTCTTTGTGGAGCAGACTTGAGCCAAGTTGAATCACTTGAACACACCACGTGGTTTTAACAGAACACAGCCTGTTTACTGGCAGACGTCTCAGCCTCTCACAGCCTGTATTGTGCACATTGTGTTGGTAAGAAAGCAGCAGATGTACTACTATTGTGGATTTTCTTGTAAATGGCTCAGATTTTCCAATATGAAGCACATTAAAGGGTTTTTTTCCAGCTCTTATCGTGCATTTATAGATTTTTTTTTTTTCCATAAGTGTCAGCGTAATAGCATATTGTGATAAGAGGACTAATAGGCTTCTCTGCTCTGAATAGCATTTCAGTGAGGATAGTCTGTAAGCAGGCCAATCTTCTTATTTTCTGTAAAGCATTTATAGTAGCTCAGAGTTTAGACAGTGATACAGAGAACCTCTTTTGCAGCTTGGGAAATTAAACTAAAGGATTTATACTGTACACTTAGAGCATGCCAAAGCTCTCTGTTACAATGATAAACTGTAAACACCTCTGTTGCTTTATTACCGGACCTCTGGCGGCCCTTAAACACATTCATCACTATCAGTAATAATTCAGAATGAAAAAGATTTGCTGAATTGTAAAATGGATGTTAAATTGTCTGATTAAACTTTTTTATTTGTGCGTTTTGTTCTGTGCAACTGACCTGTGGAGAAGCTGGGCTGTGAGAGCCCTGCTTCCCTTTGCTTGTGCCAACATTGCTTGTGTTTTTGTAAATGACAGATCTCTTGACTTGGCACTTTTCCCCGTGGTTGAGAAGCAGATGGGGACATTCTAGTGTCCTTGTTAAAGGCTTTGCTTGCTATAAATAACTCTCTGTCCATGGCTATATCGCAAAAATTGCAACTCTGAATAGAGATTTTTTTCTAGTTAAGTCCATCTATAAAGCTATGATCCTCCCACTCAAAACATAAGAAATATGGATTAGGAAAAAAACTAAATTAGAAATTCATCATCTTTTTTTATCTGAGCATTATGTTTAAATGAATAAGAAGTGCATCTTCTGTGTTGTGGATTTATTTGCCCAGTGGTTGTTAAGGCGTTTTTGTGTGAATTCTTATTGTGACTGTAGATTTGTAGATCATCAATTTTGTTACGTTCTCAGTTTATAAGATTCTGGCTGGTAAGCAATTAAATTTGAAATATGCAGGTGTACACACTTAAAACAACTCTCCTCTTTTATCACCACGGTGTCTGTTAGATTGCTTTCTCTCATGCACACACACACACACACACACACACACACACACACACACACACACAACTGCGTGACTTCTCAGCAGCAGTCCTGCTTGTCTCTCTCCATGGTACTGAAATCCCTGACGTTGTTGGCTGGGACATCCATCTGGACAAGACCCAAAAGTGTTGCTGTTTGTCTGTTTCTGTGGAAATTTCTATTTTTGCCTCATGTGAGTTGACTAGTTTCTGCATCTTCATGCAGTGACTTATATGTGTATATACACACACCTATTTTTTAGATTAGAGAGTAGTCTGCAGCAAGCTGTTATTGTCTGGTGTTTCTATCCTTACAATCACAAGCTCAGCATTCATTACTTAATTTTTCTCTCAAAATGAAAAATTGAAGTCCCATAATTCTTATCTTTCAGTAAATAAATAAATGGGATCCAGTGTAACCCGTTTCTCTTCTTCATGTATTGTAGAGCAATTTAAAGAGAGCCTAAAAACATATACAGTAGCTAACAAAAACTTGAGCATTTGAGTGATTTTTTTTTTACTTTTTCAACATAAAGTAGAGATTTTGATGTCTCTTTTGCTAAATGTTCCATCAGTGCAACAACAAAAGTTAGCAGAACTCTTCAAAATAACAGTGAAAAGGCAAATAATTTTAATGTAAACGCTGTAAGGGATGGCTCCACAGTGAAGTCCAGCGTTTATAAAGCTGATTTGTGATGCGGAAGGATTGCAACTGGTGTATTAAATGATGCAGCTTGTCATTGTGTTACTAAAAGTGGCTCAGTGTTTTTAAAAACCCAAAGCCGTTAATTGAATTAATCATAGCAAGACTGTGCTCAATATGTGAATCCTTAAAAAAAAACATAAATACTTATGTGTAAAACAATTATTTAATATTGGCCATAGGAATGAATATGTGTGGAATAGTTCTTTCTGTTTTTCTGTGTCAGTCTTGTGATAGCCTGATGATCAGGTTGTAATCCTTGTAATCTCGTTGAACACAGCATATCACAGATTTTTTTTTTTTTATCTCAAAAAACTGTGTCAAGTTATAAAAAAAGGCTTAGTATGTCTCTCTTGTTCTAATTTCTCATTGTTGCATCATTTAATAGTTTTTGTTTTTTTTTTGCTGTTATTAACAATTTGGGCTGATATTAAAAAGAGAAATCATCCAATTAGAAGCAACATTTAGGAGCATTTGAAAGCAAAGAAACTCAAATCATAGGACGAGGTTGACGGTAACTGTAACTCCAGCTTCTAGCATCTGCCTTAAGCTCTCAGAACTTGGAAAATTTAATCAAATCTGCTGTGAATCCCTAGCTAGAATTTCATTACTACAAATAAAATTCTTTTTCCAGTCTGTGTTAGATTACCCTGTAATAATGAAAATTTAAAAAATAATTTAAAATCCGGTCTTTGTGCACACTAATGCATGATCTCACACCCTAAAGCCATCCCCTGGCTCCTCATTATGTTCTGCAGCAGCCAGCATATGATTTCAGGGTTACACACGCTCCTCCTCCTCTTACCCTGGTGCAGGATTTGTGTTGCACCTCCTGCTTTGGCCTCAGGGATGAATATCTGTAGAAGTGGATTCTTTTGTCTGGACACTGAGGCACATGAGGCAAAGGAGCTTGAAGACTGAATACATTAGGTGGCTTTTATTAGAAATATCCAAACATGCTGCTAGTAGTGACTCCAAACAATATTCTTGAGGAAAGAGTGTTAAACTTTCATCTGTCCACTTTTTGAAAGTTAGTTTTCCAAGTAGGACACAAACACAGGGGACTTGTTCATCTGTCATTTAATGCAGTCCTGTTATTATTTTTAGTCACTAGGTTGTTGCAACGAGGCCTGAGGAGACTCTGCTTCTTTTATATGTAAACACATACTGTAGCTATGGCCATCAATGTCATTCACTGTGATTTTGTATAAGTGGGGATGGAGATGGAGCGAGAGGAACTGGAGGATCACGGTTCATCCCATGAAGGAGGCTCGTTATAAAAACATCTGCTTTCATTATGCAGCAGAGACCGACCGCTTCTCTGTGGATGAGTAGCTGCTGATTCATTGTCTGCAACTGGGACAGACTCTGTGTGTCTCCTGGATGGATGGATTCTGCTTTTCCAACTTGTTTATTAGTCAGATCAAGTAAACAAAATTCGATAGTTGAAAATAAAAGTTGAGTATTTAAAGTTGTCAGAACCGTTTCCATAGTGTTATTTTTATCACATTTATTCTTCAATTTTGTGTTTTCTATGTTCTACCTTTGGTTTCATATTATCTTTTTTTCTGCATTTGAAAAGTGCTTTAAAAATAAGGTGGAGTAGTGCTTGGCAGTCATTTTATTTTTATGACAGCTGCCGATAGGCAATAAATGATTTTGTGTGTGAATTTGTGTCTGTTGGCAAAATATCTTGTGATCCACCAGATAGATCCCACAAAAAAGTCTGTAATGCAGTTGATTTTACAGATACTGAGCTAAAACTTGATGTAGTAGAAGCTGTGACTCATTCTCAACACATACTCTAAACAAAACATCTCATGATAGTGCATGAGATTGCACATCATGTTGTTTTTAGGTTTCACAAAAACAATTTCAACTCCATTATTTCTTAGCATAAGGCAATCTGTAAAATGCTGACATGAAAGGCAGCAGGCTATATGCGTTCTTTTAATGAATGCTAGGCTTTTAATTTTCTTAAACTGAGACTTACTGCCTTTGTTTACCAGACTTACTTCAGTGCTTATTATGTTTCACCTACTTGGTTTGCATGAGAGTTTTTGTCTGGAAGCTTGTGGATTTTTTATTGATTATCTGACAACCTCAAAGGAGCAAAACAGAGCCAAGAAATCTCATAACCTTTACATTATCGTTGTTTTACCTCACTTTTTGGAGCCAGGGTTTCATTTTCTAGCCTACTGGGACACAGCTGTTTGGCTGAGTCTCTCATCTTAGGTGAGAGTGTGAGCTCATTCACTCACACAGTGCATTCAATTAATCAGCTGTTTGGCTTTTGTTCTAGAGTTTGTTCTTCACATCATTTTCTACGTTCACACTGTTCCTCCCTGGAGAGAAAAAGAGGGCACCTGGGAAACTGAACAAAAGAGTGTGTGTGTGGTGGGGGTGGTGGGTGGGGCCTCTGTAGGGGAGGCAAAAGGAGGAAAAGCACTGTATTTAAACTTGAGTGGTACAAATTTGCTTTACTACAAATAGTTGCATCTTAAAGACTGCAAAATTTATGCATATTGATTTAACAGTTTTATGTCACAATTATAAAGCCTAATTATTTTTCCAGACAGTGCTGTATCGATTCATTATTCCTCGATTCCCTGAGATGACTGCAGGCTCCATAACCTCATTTCCTGCTGATGTGCTGAGAAAGTGAAGGATGGGTCATAGTTTTATTGAACCACTCAGAGCAGCTGCTGCACAGATGTGAAGGAGAATATATTTCCACTCGTGGAATTCTGCCTTAATGCAACCCTGCAGTTTGATACCGTGTAACCACAGAACTTTTGTTTTTGTCACTGTTCACCTTGAGAAAGTAGCCCCACTACAATTGGCTTGTTTATTCTGTTGATGCCTGCTTTGATTTTCTCAATCAGGCCTCAGCGACTTTATCATGACAAGTCAGCTTTAGGAGCTGTGAAAACCTGTGTCAGGAAAATGGGAACACTGTTTCTATTGATCAGATTGAAACATCAGCCCTCATGAGCAACACAACGGGTGTCTGATGTGAGGGGCAGCTTCTACACAAGTGAGCAGTCGGGGCTGTCAGTGAGCTAAAGTACAACAAAGATGTTCAGAACTGTCGCTGCAAATGCCTCACATGGTTTAGGATGTTGTGCTAAGGGACAAGAATCTGTTTTGTTTTGATTTTACTGCAGACTTGGTTTGTCTTCCTGATTAACCCTCCTCTTAATGGCTTCTTCAGGCGTTCGGCCAGGCCTACACCAACCAGCGTATGGTGGCAAAGGTTGGTGAGACCAATGAGGAGACGCTCCTGCAGGAATCTGCGTCCAAGGAGGCCTACTACATGAGTCGACTGTTGGAGCTGCAGACGGAGGTAACGCTAAGCCGTTCTGTGGCGTCCAACGCCCAATCAGAGAACGAGAGGCTCAACATGCTTCTGCAGGAGCTTCGAGAGGTGAGCTTGCATACATAGATTTAGACAAATAATATTTTGCTTGTTAGAAAAACAAAAGAACATGCTGCTATGTAACAGTGGCCTTTAATTAAGATTCAGTGAGGCTGCCTAAAGAAATGTTTTTTCAATCAATGGTACAGATTATATATATATATATAATTCTCAAATGTAATTGTAAAATAAATTTATAATTATTTAATTTGGATCCAGATCTGCATCATGATCCGTCATTTAGTACCTCTACTATGTAAGACAGCACTGTAGTAGCTAAATGAGGCTTGTGCGTGTGTGCATACATTATTCCATTTATTTTAAAAATACCCTCTTTAAGATCTTCTATATGAATAAAAATGTAATTTCTGAAAAAGCATTTCATTATCTTAGCCATGAGATATTTTTCTCTGTTGAAAAACTTACCATGACACATTTGTTTGATTAAAACCAGAAGATCCTGACAACATGGGGTCAAACCTTAAACAGAAAGAACAATGTCTGTGCACATATGTTCAAACCTGATTCTTGTACAAGCTCGCTGGTCTGCAGCCAGTGTTTTGAGAACCGCTGAAGTTTGACCCGGGGTCAGACACTGCAGCCATGACCCCATTGTGGGGGGGTAAATCCGGTGCTAAGCTGGGGAATAAGCGAAATTCCCTGAGCTCGGCACATGTGCAGCAACAGAGGAGCCGGTTCGCTCTTGTCTGATTGACTGAACTGATCAGGGAGCGATGTGATGGAAGAGTTATCGTTTGTGTAATAAACTTACATCAGGTTCACAAATCCAAATATGACACATGTTGGATCATGTTGAATTAAAGTATCAACCTAATTAAGGTGATAATTAGTTGATAAGCCTAGTTTGTATCCTGATGCACACGTTTGAACTAAGATGGCTCGATAATGGCGTGTTTATGAGAAGCTTTCTTCTTCTCTTTGAAATCTTCATCTGCACACATGATGGTTATTAATGAGGAAGAGTAGCTCTTTCATGGAGAACAGCAGGTGTTCCTGTCACACAGGGGGGTTCATTTGGCAAAGGTCCCCTCTAATAAAGATTTATTGATAGTCTAACCAACTTTTCACAAACAGAGTTAACACAGAAAGATGAGCTGGAGAAATATTTGCGTTAATCTGTCAGTTTAACGTGGTTTTAGACAAATACGTAAACGTCTAAAATATTTTCTCATTTGTTAGCAGAACCTCAGATGGTGGTTTGTCTTTTTCATTTTTTTATTACATACTATTGTTTGAAAGTAAAGAACACACTCATAAACTTTACAATCAGATTCACTTTTACTGATTCCACTTTACAACAGAAGCAAGGATGGCGATAACACATGATTACAAAACAACAAGATATCTGCTGTGATTACTGTTTTATCAAATTTATTGAGGCTTTCACAGTCATACTCTGTTCTGTGAACCATAATTTAGAGGTTCAAACAGTTCTTTCTGACAGACTGTGTGCTGCACTCTCCCTGACCCTGACTGCTGTAACCCCTGATAAGATACCTGCTTACTGACTGATAATTGGCCTCAAATCTCAGCCACTTCATATATCATTTAGTCTAATTTTCTGTTCTGTCACACGAGTGTGCTAGCAATCTGCACCTTATTTCCAAGAAAGCTGAGGAGCTGAATACAGAAAATTCAATAATTTACAGTGTATTTTTTTAGACTTCTTAACTGTTCTTAGTATTCTTAGTTACAGGCCTGGACTGCAGACTAATTTACTGCAGATTCATGCTAATGTAATGGATGCATAAATGGTTTAACACTGTCTTGCTGTGGTAAGCAAGTTATTTGTTGTCTTAATGATCCAGTTTCAACCTGTATTGACGAATGCAGAGATGAACAATGTTACTAATTGTGCTTTTGGAAATGTTCTCAAGCCAGGATGACGATTTTCATTTCAAAATGGTGGTATGGTCACGCCTGGAGGCCATAGGAACTCAGCCTCAGATTTCTGTGGATTCTGTGAATCTTTTCATGTTATGGATTTTCAGGGTGACTGAAACCTATTTCAATTTAACATGTGGTAGAAATCATTCTTTTTACTCATATTTCACTAGAAATGGGGTTTTCAAAAAGTCAAAAGTGTGTGTTTGTGATTACCAATGCATGTTGGTGTTAATAAAAGGTTTTACATTGCATTGGTTGAATCACCACTGCTTTGTTGACCTTGAAATTTGCTTTCTTGGTTTCAATATTATAATGCGTAAGATACAGTGTGTTGTGATGTTTTTAGTTTCAGTGAAAATATCACTCCTACAAGCAACATTGCTTGCTCTGTCTCACACACACACAAACACACAGGAGATTTGGAGGGTTTAATATGTGTCTCAGCTCGAAGTTACCCCCTCCTGGTGTGTGTACCGGCTCACTCCTGACACTCTCTGGGTCAGCAGTTCTTCCAAACAGCATGCACAGAGGGCTGCAGAGGAGCTGAAGGGAGCTCTGCAGCAAGAATACAACAAAAATGCCCAAACATACTGCAAACAAGTTTTTTTCTTTATCTTTCATATGTTCCATCTTCCCAGTAGTTGCATTTTAGTGGACACGTTAATATTTCCATAAAATTAAGAGCACCAATTCCAATAAACCCTCAAGTCAATACAGAATAGAGTTTTAAAATATTTAGCACCACCTTGTTTTTATTCTGTTGGTCTGTGAGTGCAGATAATTTTGCTCAGGTGTCCTACAAACCAAGCAACTCCTTGTGGACATAGTTCTATGACTTTAGTTATGTTAAAAAATGTGAGATTAAAAGAAAATCACTGATCTGTGTGATATTGTCCTGTCAACTACTCTATCTTAAAACGGTATTAGATTTTGTATGTTGTTTTTTCTTTTCTCAAACCTTGTGTTCTGTTTTCATCCCTACTCTACAGAGTAACGAGATGCTGGAACTACAGAGGAGCAGGATGAGGGAAGAGATCAAGGAGTACAAGTTTAGAGAAACCAGGATGCTTCAAGACTACACAGAGCTTGAAGAGGAGAACATAACTCTGCAGAAACAAGTGTCCACCCTCAAGCAGAACCAGGTTAGCACACGGATCATCGCCATGACACTTTGTACTCTAACAGCTTTGGAGTTTGCGTGTCACTGTGGTGTAACTTTTCCCTCACTCATGACATGTGATTCTCATTTTACCACTCACAAGCAAATTTGATCCCTTGAAGATTTGTCATCACTTTTAGAGATGAAACAACATCCTTTGCCTAACTTTGGGTCACTTTTATAAATATGGCCACACTTGAGTGCAAGTATTATTTTGGGGAAATCAATCACTACTCTCAGTTATTTGATTGTCATCATTTATTTGCCATGGAGTGTTTTCTCTCTAATAGGCTGATGTCATGCAGTTCTGTCAGTCATGCATAGAAATGTCCTATTACTAAGATAAAACAGAAAATGATTTTGTCTTAGGCAACAGAAGAGCAGAAGATCAAGATTAGATTTTAATCTGAAAACACCATCATTTCCAGATATACTGATTAGCAAAAATTAGGCTACAAAAGGTGAAGAAAAAGCAGTTTATTAAAAATTAAATCTTTTCACTTTGTTTTTAGGTTGGAGTTTAGTCATGTACTCTTTATCAGAAAAGCTAATGCAGAACAGTAATAACATTTCTCCTCTCTACCTCTCCTTAGGTGGAGTACGAGGGACTGAAACATGAAATCAAGGTGCTGGAAGAGGAGACCGTCCTCCTTAACAGCCAGCTGGAAGATGCATTGCGCTTAAAGGAAATTTCTGAGGGTCAGTTGGAGGAAGCGCTGGAAGCCCTGAAGACTGAGCGTGAGCAGAAGAATTATCTGAGGAAAGAACTGGCGCTCACCGTCACCGGCTTTGAGGGTCTCAAGTTCTCCGAGGAGACCAATGGAACAAACGGCTCTAACGGCAGCGTCGTTCCCACAGCTAACAGCAACATTGAGGACAGCAACCGTTGCAACGGTCACATCCACACTGGATCAGGGTTAGCTAAGATGAACGGGGACTACCGAGCAGGCCGGAAAGGAGACGGCCTCGTCCCGGACCTGTTCAGTGAGCTGAACTTGTCGGAGATTCAGAAGCTCAAACAGCAGCTGCTGCAGGTGGGTCTTCAGGACGTTGTTTTTTTAAATCCCAATGAGGATAAAAATGAAAAATAAAAATTAAAATCTGTGTCATTAGTAGCCTGATAATAATGTTGATACTAATTTGGTCACAGAGGTAGTGCATTTTTATATTCAAAAAAAGTTAAAAAACAAAAACAACTGCATTTTTATAACAAAGTCCATCTGCAGCACTTGGTTTCATCAAGTTGTTTCCCAGACTTTATGGGAATTAAGACACAATAAAACATACCATCTAGATAAAATCCCATTTTATTCCTCCATCCCTCAGGTGGAGCGTGAAAAGGCAGCTTTGCTCATGAACCTGCAGGAGTCTCAAACCCAGTTAAAGCACACACAGGGTACACTGACGGAGCAGAACGAGCGCGTTCATCGTCTCACCGAGCGCGTCAACGCCTTGAAACATCTCAGTGGAGACAAAGAGCTCGATGACCCACAGGAAAGTGAGAAACCTGATGGTGGCTCTTTGTCACCATCAGCCAACAGCCACCGCAACCCTGATATCCACGGGTTTGAGATTCTAGAATGTAAGTACAAGGTGGCGGTGATGGAGGCCTTAAAGGAGAAGTACAACCAGGAAGTGGAGGGGCAGGGAGAGTGTCACAGTGATGACAGAGTTCAGGCACTAAGTGAACAGGTTGGTCAAAGTTACACTTAGCTCATGTAATTTACTGCAACAAATTTTCCAATTTAAATCATTTCTCTTCTTAGATATCACATCTGGAGCGGAGCTACCATGAGACCCTGGAGAGGGTGGTGAGCCTGGAGGCAGAGCTCCGAGCAGCAACAAACACTGCAACAGAGAGTCAGAGAATGCTGAACACAGCTCAGGATGAGCTGGTAACTTTCAGTGAGGAGTTGGCACAGCTCTACCATCATGTCTGTCTCTGCAATAACGAGACGCCGAACCGCGTCATGCTGGACTATTATCGCCAGAGCCGCATCACACGCAGCGGCAGCCTCAAAGGCTCAGACGATCCTCGGGCTTTGCTCTCTCCTCGCCTCGCACGACGCCTTGCTGCAACGTCTGCAGCCTGCTCCCCTGACCCCCCACGCAGTCCCATGGACTCCCCATCCAAAGACACTCACCACTGTGAGACTACAACTAACTCAGTGGACTCTTCATCCTGCCATAGTAGCCCCAGCCGCAATATCACCGGGTCTCCGACCATCAGCATCTCTCGTTGTCCGTCTCCAGTGCCCACAGATGCAAGTGGGGATCTGCGGAAGGAGCCGATGAACATCTACAACCTGAATGCTATAATCAGAGACCAGATCAAACATCTCCAGAGAGCTGTGGACCGTTCATTGCAGCTGTCCAGGCAGAGGGCTGCTGCCAGGGAGCTGGCACCAATGCTAGACAAAGACAAGGAGTCCTGCATGGAGGAGATTTTAAAGCTCAAGTCCCTGCTGAGTACCAAGAGAGAACAGATAGCTACGCTCCGCCTGGTGCTCAAGGCCAATAAGCAGGTAAAAGCTCAACTTTTATTGTATTTATTCCCATTGAATCTTAAGTGTCTTTCATAAAACAGTTCCGGCCATGTCCAGCACAGACATGAGCTGGGGCTGGGTGGTCTTAGAAAGCGAACTTTGTCCGAATTTTTAAACTCAATGTTGCTATGCATCATAATCAGTCTCTCCTTGGTAATAAATCTGTTTGTTGTTGTTTTAATCCTGCAACCTGGTGTCATCACAAACTATATGTCATTACTTTGTCACATTATTGAGCCTCAAAGCCAACTTACCTTTTCACTTATCAACTATTCTGGCTCTGTTAACACCAATGGGCTAGCTTCAAACCCCCTCTTGCTGCCTCAGCCATTTAGAAATCACATTGAGGCGGTCAAGTGTCTAAGCCCTGGTCTGAGGTGTCTTGTGAAAAAGCCTGAAGTCATAAAAATATTGTAGAAGAAAAACTCCTCAAAACTTCCTGTTCACTTTTGCAGACGGCAGAAAACGCTTTGGCTAACCTGAAGAGCAAGTATGAGAATGAAAAGGCAATAGTGACAGAGACCATGATGAAACTGAGGAATGAACTGAAGGCTTTAAAAGAAGATGCTGCCACCTTTTCCTCTCTCAGGGCCATGTTTGCCACAAGGTAAGAGACAATCCACGAAAGTAAAAATTAAGTTTACGAAGTGAAAATATAATTTTCTGTGTGGAAAACGAAACAAAAAAAAAAGATACTGGAATTGTTTTGATCCAAGGGTGACTAAATGAACATTTTTGTTTCTCCGTAGATGTGATGAGTACGTTACCCAGCTGGATGAGATGCAGAGGCAGCTCGCAGCAGCAGAAGATGAGAAGAAGACATTGAACTCACTCCTCCGTATGGCCATCCAGCAGAAACTGGCTTTGACTCAACGTCTGGAGGATCTGGAGTTCGACCATGAACAGATTTACCGCGGCCGAGGTGCTAAAGTGCCCAAGATAAAAAGCAGCCCTCCTAAAGTAAGCCACAGACATTCCTTCACAACTCTCTTAAACACTGTCAAGCTTTTCTCCATCATCACTTCCCTGTGCTTCTGTAGTTATAAAGTCCTCTTCATCTCTGTGTCAGTATTAGTTCTAGCCTCAGATAAGGCAAACACGGGCTACTCCAGTTTCTATCGAAGCACCAGTTGTAATGTAGCAGACCTTGAGAGGCTAATAATAGAGTTCAGACGAGTCACTGATCTAAGATCGGTCAACAGCTCATATCTTATAGCTCCAGCTCCTACAGCCGTGACTGTATCTACTTTCCCTCAGACAAGGAAGATCAATGATAGTCTTCACACCCACCACCTATTGTACAAACTGCCAAGAGGCAAAGGTAGGATACAGAAAGAGGAGGGGAAAAAGATTTTATGTCTCCTTGCTTTGAACATACAGGAACTCTCAGAAAGGTGGAACTGCTGACACTGCACTTTATTCCCAAAGCATCGTTACTACAGAACCTAAACTGAATAAAAGATTTTTAATTAACAGCTGGTAGTCTGACACAAGAAATGTTTCATAAAATTTTCAATATTTTAAAGTGAGATCTAGTTTATTTTATCCTCCTGTAGTTCTAGAAACATTTAAAAATGAAACCCAGGAACAGAAATGACTGCAGAGTCATCTTCAGTTTAATGACTCACAGCACCTCCTTGTGGAAGATTTTGTGATTTTTTTCTTTTTACGCCTTAAAATAATTTTATCCAATGAAATCCTAATTACATCAGTTATGTTATGTTAATTGCTTTAGATAAAGAATTTTACAGGAAAAATCTAATGTTTCAACAGCATGTAAACCAGTTGTTAGATCTTCTTTATTGGGTTTTACTTTTCAATGAAACAATGGCCTTTTCTCAAAGGTGCAGTGCAAACATCTTTCCTCTAGATGGCAATGCTTGGTTACAATTTTGAATTTCTCTGAAATAATATTCAAACATCTCTGTCAAATAATGACGACAGGATGATGTTATAGAAATGACTTCATGAAGTGGCTGTCCTGGAGTCCAACAATATCAGATTATTAAGAATTGTTTTCATTTCTCCCTCTTTTATGTGTCAGGAGTTCAATACAATATTGAAAAGTCAGGTATTTCTGTGTAATTGTTGAAGTCAGTCATTTCTCTAACAGTCACTGTGGCCAGATAAAACAAGTTAACAGTATTTATAATATGGCCGGTGTGCAGCGTTGATGTAAAACAAAGACCAGAATCAGTGCAGTCCTTCTGTATAAAAGTAATTTTAGTCTTTTCCCTCTAAGCTGAAGCCTCCCCCTGTCTTATCCACCTGTTTTCTCTGTCTTGTCTAACCTCAAGTGTCACCACTCTGTATATTTGTCTAATTTATCAGTTTTTTGTAGATTGTCAGCAGCCTGCTGTCTCAATACCGTCACTCTCCCCACAACTAAGGCGAGGGAGAGCCTCCATAGGCCGCAGGTAACAAGTTAGAGAACCTGCTGACCTTTACACATTTCTTAGAGTAGAGCTCCTGCATCCAGCTAATTGGTCCTGCATGTTCTCAGTCTTCACATGTGCGTCACACAGTAACCGATGACTGAAACACTGCACCTAATGTATTAATATCACTGTTCATCGGGTGACGGAGTGAGGAGATTTTCATTTTGCATGCATAACTTTGCATGGTAGCTTTGTATAAATGCTTATTTAATTAAATTTGCTTTTTTTATGAGTCTGGACTTTAAAACATAATATATCAACACTAATTTTAATGGTCAAACTTGACTTTGAATGTGTAATACCAATAGTCTCTAACAGCTGATTAAAGCTTTTAATGGCGGCTGAAGATCTTTAGAAATCAGGACAGACAGTATATAAAGCTCTTTTTTTTACTTTTTTCTTTTTGTTTTTGGCACATACAGTTAATAGTTTAATATTTATACACATTACAATTAGCTACATTTTGGAAAAGAAGCAAAACGGTAATTAAATCTTGTCCAATGAATACTTCAGGGTGACAGGTAGTCTACAGTTTAGGTCTCTAAATGTTTTAAACACCATCCTGAATTTGTCCTGCTGTGTTTGTTGTTTTGTTGTTGATAGACACAAATAAACCAAATTTAAAAAATGTGATACAGAGGTGGCAGGAGGGAGGAAGGTTTAAACATACTTACTCTGCTTCAGATGTAGTCAATGCTAATTGTTTTAAAAATAAAATAAAATCAGCCTAATTAATTCATCACTTGATTGATCACAATAGAATCTTGAAATTGTATTGATTTAAACTCCCCAACATACTAATCAGGAAAACCTTAGACATCCATCTGAGGCAGCTCCTGACAAATCTGCTTTATTTGACTTTTTATTTGAACTGTCTGACCTTCTCTCAAACTGTTATTTAGCCTATAAAGTGTTTTTATATCCTAATTTTTACTGTTTTCCTTGTTATTCAAGCAGTTAAAATTACTACTTTGACATTTTAAAAACAAAGTTTTCTGATTTCCTCAACCTAAGAGACAAAATGAACAACTCTCATGTCTGTATTTACTGGCTTCAGTCAATCTAACAGCACTTCAAGAGCTTACTGACCAACAGTTTTGATTCACTGAATGTTTAGGATGTGAAAACATTATGTGGTTCCATCAAATTGTTTCTGCTCATTTTTACCAAAAGTCAGGCTCACGTTTTCCTGCTTTCAATCTATGCGCTAAGCTCAGCTTACCCTGCTGCTGGTTATTTTATTTTCTTGTATAGTGTTTATCTGTCCTTTACTCTGAAAACTAAACAGTTTTTCTTAAAATTCTTAACTTTCCTTAAGAAAGCCACATTAGTTTTTTTTTTTGGGGGGGGGCATGTCATATTTTGCATTTTTGTTGCATATTTCTATAGCTCCTTTTTCATTGCAAATAGAATACTAGTCTTCTACTTATTCTTTCTTTCTTCTTCTTGTGATTGTGTTTGCTTTCAGTCGTAAATTTGTGGCAGAGCTCCGGGAACACCACACAGTCGTGTCCGGCAGCCACAGCCTTCTCTCCCCCTGTGACCCACGTAACTGCCTGGCCCACCAGCCCCACCTTCCAGGTACCTAACGACGACGCTCCAGCCCCCGACCCCGGCTCGGTCTGGAAGGAGTCACGCAGAGGCAAAGACACCATGGATGGGGGGGGATTACCTTTCCCTCGACCCAGCAGCTCTACGTGACCCGGCTCTGGCAGGCCCTCAGGTTACCTGGGTCGCAGAAGAGAAGGAGGACGTGCTCCCCCGTCTCTGGAAGTGACTTCCTGCCATGGAAGAAGAAAACTGAGGAGTGAACTGAGACAGAACTGCCAGTGAAACTGCACTGGAATCTTCCCCCAACACAAACTGTTATTTATTAATAATTTATTGTCTATTTAATATTTATTTCATATACTTATTATTAAATATCTTTATGTTTTAGTTATTTTGCTGGAAAGGGAGACTTGTTTTTCTGCTGTGGTGAAGATTCAAGTGGTCAGTTTAGAATAGTCCAAACATGGCCAGTTTTGTTCTCTTTCACCAGAAATTAAACAAAAATCGAACTTAGACATTATTGATGACATTCTTTTTAAACACTTATCATATAATACAGCATTGGTAATAATAGATTTTGTGAGTATAACAAGTCATAATTAAACCAGTTGTCATTTTCCATAGGGGTGTTTGAGAAGCGCAGCATTTATATAGAAAATGATTGATTGATAAAGGATTTCAGCTTCCTTTCACCCTTCTTGAGACGCGTTTTAAACTGATTTTTATTTTCAGATCAGTTGCATAAATACTGTTTTTTATACTACTTATTTATTTTTACAAAAAAAAGCTTAAAGCTTAGATCTCGCAGGCTGGGATGAAATAGAGGTCGAGTGTTTGAGGTCAAGTTTTCTTTTTCCCATTTTGAATTGCACAGGTTTAAATAACTACAGAGTGAACAAAGGTTAGTGTAGAGGATTTCTCATGTTGTTGGTGTGTATTTTGTTGAATTGCTGTTACTGTCATGTTGAAATTGTCCTTCTCTCACTGTTTCTTTATTGTAACAGAGAGAAATAACATGCAGGGTGACATTTTCAGTATCTCGTGCTACACTTGTTGTCACAACATTTCCCCTGTTATCCGTCTCCTTGTGCTTCCACCAAACAGAATGCAGTACTGTACAAGCACAAATATGCACTATGCATTAGAGCAATACAGTAGTGGTTGGCTGATCTTGATGAGATTTGCATTGATGTTTTAATCATTTCTATCATTGTTTATTAGCCAGCGAACTATCAGAAATACATTTCTGTCGATTTTCTGTGACTAAATTGAAACATTTCCCGCTTTTAAAAGTTAATATCTGAGTTCCTACCTTCCTGTACATTTCATAAACATCAACATCTCTGATTTTAAATATTTAACTGCATTGATGCTTTTGTCAAATAAGAAACCTTGAACTACATAGGCAGTATTAGTGTTGTAATGACAGCATTCCTGTGAAAACAGTCAATGGACTCCCTGTTCAGTGTGTGTGCACATTTGTTTGATTTGTCTTTAACAGTATAGATTGTTAACTTTGCAGCTACTGACTGATGGAAATGTGTACCCAGAAGTATCATCTGACTCCCTGCAGGTTCACCAACTCTGATTTGTTTGCATAAATGAGAAATTCATCTAATCACTGAAAGAAAATGTGGTTTAAAGAGAATTGTATGCTGTAATAAATTGGGTTTTACAGTTTCTCCACCATTTAAGTATTAAACTGGTTACCACAAACAAGTAAAACATTTTCTTCTTGGTGTTTGTTGTTTTTCTGGGGTTTTTTTAACTGTGGAGGAAAAAGTAGCAGCACAACTTCATGTACCAAACAGCAAATCAATAGTTTAAAAGAAGAAAAACATAAATAGAACTAAAATATTTCTTTGCATTATTTTAAATTAATGGTGTAAAGCACAAAAAGATGGTTATTTGAGCAAGTACCTGAACAGGAAATCAAGATAAATTATAAAGATACTTTGAGAAGTAGTTTCAGAAAACAGTATTTAATTAAGTAGACGTCCTGTTTTGTGGTTTTTGTACGTTATGGTCAGATCGTCTCTTTTCTTCTTCTTCTCTGCAATATGTAAATAAATCACTACAGTGTTTTTCATTGCGACTTTAATTTTCAAAACAAAGTGTAAACAACATGTCAACATGTGTTTACAATGACAATAACTGCAAAGATCAACATACATTTAAAATAGTGGATTATGTATTTGCAAACTTACACTTGAGCATAAAAGAATTTTGAAAATGATTTATAATTGGGTAAAATTCTGCACGTGCTGCTCTGTGTGGAAGCCAACTTTTGCCATATTACGAGATACAATCACAAAATTATGACTTAGCATCCCATAATTATGAAATGCTAAGTTTTAATTTGAACATTGGATTTCATAGTTTTGACCAAAAGTTGTTTTTTAATCAAAGTGGTGTAAATGGATTTTCATGGATTTGATACAAAAATAGCTAACATATTTCAAGTCAGCTCAAAAATAAGAAAACTGTGGAAGCCCATTTCTGCCACTCTTTAAAAAAACAATCCTCTAAGTTTTAATTCTGAGATACAAAAACATGAAGCAGCATCTCAAAATCATGGGATATATCTTATTTATGAGATGCTAAATCACAATTTTCAAAAAGTAAGTCATGATTTCAAAACTGGCAGAAATGATTTTTCAAAAGCTTGACTTTAAAGCAGACAAGAAACAGCCTACAGTTTTCAACACAGCTCAAAAATAAGATATATTCTAGTCTAAAAACATTATTAACATATTTCCATAGATTGTTTGTGTGTTTACAATTAAATTCTCAGTGTGACCAATCACAGAAAAGACAATTTGCAAAATAGAAAAATGTGAATAAATCCAGTTTTATTCCAATTCTTGTTACTGCTTTAGATTTGCAATCAGATGACTTTTTTATTTCACTAACTAACAACCTATTTTTAAGTTGAAAGGATGTTTTGGCGTTTGAAGGTTGGGCTTTTTCTTAGAACAGAGGGATTTGTGGTGATTCTGGATTTATTGGTTGACTGAGGAGAGGCGGCGGGCGGGGTTTGGAGAAACACCCCCATCAAGGCGGCACTGAGAGCGGCTCTGGCTGGAACTCAGCTCCTACCAGCGGCTTCCTGTGCGTCCTGCGCGTCCTGCGCGTCCTCGGGCATGGAACTGGACCTGGATTCACTGCGAGGAGGAACAGAAGCGACTTTCTCAAAGTTTTCAGTTATTTCCGCTCGTTTGTCGACTTTCAGTTTCTTTCTCAGAAGTAAGGTTGTCTGAATTCTGGAGAATGGATCTGAAAAAACAGGACAGCTTTAACCGGGTGGCTTTTCGGAGGAAACAGCGAAGTTTGGATATTCAGGATCGACAAGCTGCAGGTGAGTCTGAGTCTGGGAGGTCATTACATTTAATTAAGTTTTCACTTATGTTGTTTTCATTTGTTGAATTTAAACCAGCCTTTTTTCCATTCATTAACCTACTGGATCTGCCTGAGTCCCTCAGAAAAGTACCTTGTGAACTCTCGTGTGCAGTTTTATGACCCATGATTCAATTTTATGGATTTATGCTCATGAACTGTCCTGTTAGACCTCATGTTTTCATCAGACTGGTTGGGAAAACCTGGAAAAGCCTGGCTGGAGACGAACACGCCTACAGCCCCTGTTTACACAGCATTACTGATCGGTATGAGGAGTTTCAAAGGCAAGTCTCTACCTGCTGAGTACACCTGGGGGCTGGAGGGCCGCTTTTCTTTTCCAGACTTCATTTGAAGCCCCAGAACTTTGCCTGCCACACAGTGCAAATCTAAGGAAAATACATGCTGTATGCATTTTTTTATGTAGTCTAGTTTTAAATTTGACCCAAAACTACAAATTCTGTGACCCTAAGCTGCAAACTGACAGCTGAGGCTGAAAAATTCCCTTCATTTCTAATCCATTTTGGTTCTCTAATCAGAAACAAGGATCGTGCTTCACATGATTCAGTTTGCTGTGTCTGGACCTAAACCTCTGAAACAGGAAGAGGTCGCATAATTTTCTTATCCTGCAATGCCTACTTGTATAAACACGCAGCTGAGTACTTTGTAGTTTGATGTAATCTGTTTTTGCAGGCTGCTGACAGTGGCACTAACTGTCAGTGGTAGTCAGATCAAATTAAAATGCTGCAGGTTATAAAGTGATTCAGAAAATGAGGTAAAGTCAAAATTACCCAGACGTGTAATCTCCCTTTGAATCATTCTGTGTGAGCGCTACTCTGTAAGGTTGAATTCATCACCATATAGCTGCCACCTAGATGTCTCTACGTACTTTAGACTTCACACACACCTGTTTTTATACTAGTAAAAACACAGAAATGGCTATAACTCTTCCAGTTTTACACATATTTACCTAAAATATGGTGTGGCAATAGCTGAGACTGATCCCCAACACCCATTCTGACTGCTAATGGATTGTGCAAGGTCTTTATTTAAGATTTTAACCCTTTCATCTGTTAGCAAAATATATAATGAACCACTGGATTTTAATGAGACTTTCAGAAAGTAATCAATAGCTGTTCCAATGCATAAATGGCTACAACTCAGTCAGTCTTTCAGCGATAGAGCTAAAGTTTGGTGTGGTAGGGTAGTAACTCAGAGTCATCCACAACACATAGTTTGACTGGGATATTGCATGAGATTGCACATCTTGTTATTTTCAAAGTTTGACCAAATTGCCTACAAACATGTAATTTCTCAACATAAGAGCTAAGCCTAAAACTCATGAAAGGCAGCAGGCGATAATCATTCCTTCAGGAAATGCCTTCTCTTTTTCTGACATAAACCTTGTTTTATTCCATCACACCTTCTTGTGTACAACAGTTACACTCAACTATTGCAGCCAAATCCTTCATGTCGTTTCTGTTAACATGAAAACTTACCTTTAGATCAACTGTGATACCATTTCAACGAGCTTAGAGATCTGTCTGTGCCTTTCATTTTAAGGCTGAAATCTATTACCTTAAATGAAACTAATAGGTATGACCTCCACAGTTCGGTTCATTTCATTTTCCAGTGACACAGATTTCTTATTGTGCCTGGGTGACCCTGCTTTTCTTGGGCCTTATATTGTCTATTTTCAGTAGAAAGATAGGATTCTTCTCATAATGATCTTCCAAATCATATTCTGCTTCCATAAATTCAGGCTGGTACACCAAAGTTATATAAAATTGGGTATTATGACCTTTTTGTTCTACTGTTTTTTTCATAGCTTTTCTGTTTTTAACTCTAATCCCCAAACAAATGGTTAGGAGTTAAAACTTTATCTACAAGTTTGCGTTTCCATTAGATGCATTATTATTGTTCCTATGTCAGCTTTTTTCAGGTCTTGTTTCTATGACAGTTTTGGTTTGTGCAATTAACGTTAGAAACATTGTTACTTCTGTCTGTTTTAGCTCTCATACTAAATGTGCAGCCCTTTCCCGTTAACAATCTGCTTTTACTGAACAAAACTGCAGCTTCTTCGGTCTCTGTTAACATTTATTTACTGCACTAAAATGTAGTCAGTGTTGAGTCCTCATATAGGTTTGTGCTAGAGTGTCTGTGACGCCAGTTGTGCCAGTCTCTCCAACAACGACGCTGTTTGTTTTGTGCTCAGAAAGCAGCAGTGGGACTGTATGAATCAGAGGCTGTGTGGCCCGCTCGCCTGCTGCTGCAGCTATTGTTTCGCCCCACTGATGGTCATTCATTTTGAGCTAAACCCTTTTTACTGTCCTCTGCTGGTTGTAAGTCACTTCAATAGGGGTTCTTTTGTGCAGCTCACTTACATTGTGGCTTAAAAACGATAACGTTTCTTTTAATACCCCGTGCTTCGCTGTACCACATCGACACAAACTGCTCATTAAATGTGGCTCTAGATATGGAGAGGCAAAGCTTAATCTACAAATTATGTCTGCAACACTCTTGTTTTGGAAGGTCAACAGAAATGGTTCACTTTCTTGAATGCTCATATTTTTTAATTCATTCAGGGAAAAGTCTTTGAAATGTGACTGATTAGAAATAATGATAAGTCAGGCTTTTATGTCTTTCACAGTGAATTTGCAGGACTTTAAGACCTTTTTATATAACATTTTCAGTCTGAAATTGTGTACTCTGTGGTATAAAACAGACCACAAAACTAAATGGCCATACCTGTATGTTATACAAAAAAAGCTTTATTCAGACTGAACTGGAAATGTCACAACAAAATTGTTATTAATTTGTTGTTTTGTGGAGCATCTGTCCAAGTCTATGTATTCAGTAAAAAGGCTGCATGCACTCAATATTATTCTCATTATTTATTTTCCTCTTTGCACATTATTTTGGTCATTTGGGAGAATATGTTGAGTTGAAATCACTGAGTATCATTATCCGCTAATGTGTTCAACCTAATAAAAAAAAACTTAGGCTGAAAAGCAGTTTGAAAGCAGTTTTTAAGTCCTCCTATGCATAAATCAATAATGGTCATAAAAGAAATCAGCCACTGCTCATTATTGGTTTTTGTTAATGTATAACTTTTTTATTAGATTAGGGAATTTTGAAGTCATTTGTTTTGGCGGCGTTTATCTGTGCAGTGGAAATATCTCTGCAGGTGATTACACAATAATTTAAACAGGAGGTGGTTTATTTGCTAAGTCAATAATCTCATAAAGTTTTAGTGGCACAAAGCAGGAACTGGTTCATGGATGTTTGTGTAACAGAGCTCGGAAAGTACTGTAGTTTCCGGATTTTCCACTAGGTGGCGACAAATGCACAGAAATGGGTTTTGGCATCAACTGTCAGCAGGCGAATGGATGTTCAGTGTCCTTTCTGTTTTAAATGTTTAATGTCGGTACAAAACCACAGGTTTTCCTAAAACAATACAAGACAAAAAAATGTTCTTGATGCCCACAATAAAACTTGTTAAAGAAATTAACACTTTGCTGCTTTTACAGTGTTTAGACTGTCTAAACTCTAGGAATGAAATGAATCAACAATTTCTAATGCTTCATTTATTGCTATCTATTGGTTTGTCTGTGTCCACCTTTTAATTGATGCACAGTATTCAAGGTGGGCTTGTTCTTTAACAAAATGCCTTATTTACTTGTTTTTTATTTTTTATTTTATTTTTTCATTTAACCTCCAAAATTCATCATTAGTGTTTGGTACAGAGTCATAGGGAAACGCGTCTGTTTTTTCAAGAATCTGCATATTAGCTGAAATCAAACTTTCTGAAGTGATTCAGTCAGAAGGGAAAAAGTTTTCTTTCCATTAACCAGCCGGAGTTTCCTGACTGTGATGTGTGCCATTTCCTGACTGGCATTGTTTGACACAGAGGCTGTTCCCAGAGAGCCTCTGTACTCCGTTACCTCAGATTGTGCTCAAGTTTTTAACATTTAGATCTGCTGTCTTTGGATATTGAGAGACTTTTAGAGGAAGTGTTTTAACAGAGTGGAAGATTTGAAACATATTGTGTAACCCTGATGGGGATTTTCCCCTCACCTTTGCGAAATGTTGGATATCTTATCCCCAAGAAGACAGAAAGATATGCTGGCTGGGTGATTCATTTTCACTACAGGGCTTTGGAACTTGCTTTAGTGAACATCATACGAGCTCGTCTTCTCTACCTTTTTGTGCCGGCAGAGAAAGGAAGGCTTAATTTACTAAACAGAGGTGTATTTTCAGACTTGGTTTCCATAAAGGACGTGAAACTTTTTGTCCTGGTCAGTATTTTTCCTCAGTCTCACCTTTTTAAAAACCTCACTTCGGTTTTCCACTTGGACACAACATGGACTACCTGTCTAGTCGTTATCAAAGGTCCTATTTGAGACATGTTGTCTCTGATAGGTCATCCTTCCAGTCAGGACATATTGAAAAGAAGGATCACATTTATTAGAGGATAGCTGGTGTAAGAAAAAGATAGTGTGTGAACTGATGATGAAACGCCGCCGCAAATACTGGATTTGGAGCCGGAAAGGTAAAAACTCAAAGATGTGTCTGCTCTGCTGTTATGGTAAGATCTGGAAACGCCTCATTTACTTTCAGGAAAATGTCTTAGTTGTGTTAATTGAAAAGGTTTATTTTTAATGCTTATCCTATCACAAATAAAGGACTAGCATTCCTTGAAGAAATGCATATCACCCGCTGACTTTCAGTACAGTGTTTTAGGCTAAGATCATTAGTTATAGCCATTTCTATCAAAACTTTTTTTTTTGTGTAGGCTAAGGTTGATTAGCCGTGGTGTCCATCTTGAATCAGATGTTAAGCCTTTGTAGATGTCAACCCAATCATTACTTTCTGGGAGTTTCATTAAAATGTATCTCCTATTTCATGAGATATTTTACTAATAGTACAAATAAACAAACAACCACACAGGCAGACAAGAGGATAAAACCTTGCCATTGACTTTCTCTGTTACTTTTCCTGCTGCTCTGTCATCCCGGCTCATCTGGCTTTTAGCTTATCTCTGTTTTCTCCCAGTCATCAGGATCCAGTTTCTTACGTTATCTCATTCTCCCATTAGATTTGTTGCTTTATGGTTTGTGGAAATACTCTTGCGGCACAAAACAAATTATCCTGAAAAGGTTTTGTAGCTCTGAGTATTACCTTACACACACAGGGTGGACCTAGAGAGTTGGTTTTTAATTTTACCACGCTGCTGTATTAGTCTCCATCTGAAGCAGCCTGCTGATGTGTGTAGCAGCACGGCAAAACATTTAAATCCACCCTGCTGGGAAAAAAAACTGTTTTGTTCTCAGAGGCCTGGGAACTATACCCCCCCACCCCCCACTTCCTAAGACCCTTTCCAACCACTCTGGCCTTTTGGCAGCTTCCCCAGTAGCCCATTACTCAACTGTTTTCATGTTGCCGAGCATTGGAGGTGTGTGTGTGTGTGTGTGTCTTTACTCTATAACCCCTCAGCGAGGCATATCTCTCAGGATGATGTGTATTGATGGTGATCAGGATTGAGTCTACCTTATTTATTAGCAGACTAGAGGAAACTGTGTGAGGCTTTCTGCTCCGTTCTTGTCGGCAGGAAGGAAAAGGCTGGGATCAGCAGCAGGCTGGAGTCCTTTCACTGCGCTCATTGTTTCAGTGTGTGGGCGGACAGGGTGCCAAAAGCAGGGAGGACAAAACTTCAGTATCACTGGAATCGCTTTTCTAGTTTTTTGTAGAGGCGGTTTATTTAAGTTGTTGTTCTTCTTCTTTATGCTGCCCCCTTCTTCAGTGGTTGCCACAGCGAGTAAACTCACACAAAAGACTGGTCAATTGTTTTACACCGGATGCCCTTCCTGCTGCAACCTGAGCTTGAACCTGCAGCCTCACGATTCCAAGACAGCAGCACTGACCACTGAGCTTCCACAGCCAGTTTAGGAAAAGTTATTTGTTAAATAATCATAGCTCTGTTTCTGTTTTGTGGTGCTCTTTCCCTTCATTATTGGCAGCAGCCAGTTGTGTCACCAAACTCATATGTTTATCTGAATCATCTTTCCATTAGTAATGTTAATACAATTGTTAAGTAATTAGCAGCAACTGAAGTTGTACTTCAGATTTTATTTATTTATTTATTTTTTTTTCATTGGGGGGGTAGAGGGGGGCCAGTTTTTAAATATGTTATGTACAGACACTAGGAAGTTACTATTTTTTCTTAATTTATTTTTTCCTGTTAAATTTTAAAGGGGAAGATATCTTATTGGCAAGCAGTTTTCTTCTTTTAATATTGTTTTTTAACACAAAATCATAGCCAATTATTTTATTTATTTACTTGTTTGTTTATATTTATATAGGTATTTCAGGTTTTAGGACTGATTTCAGAAATTCTGTCACCCTGCTTTCTTTTTAGTGAACAGCAGAGGGTGGCAGCTCTGGCTTGGTACAAAGTTCAGCAGGAAATTTACTTTCTTTTTCACTGGATTTATGATATTATTGTTATTATTATTATTATTGTTGTTTGTTTTGATTAATCTACTAGTTTCAGTATTCTAATTCAAAGTAACTTTTTTATTATTCCTATGTAGAATTCAGTGGATAGTAAAGCTGGTTGTGCTTGAATACGTGGCTGTCTTACAGTTGAAAGGTCAATAATCCACGTGGGTGTGAAGTGTTTAGTCATTCTATTTCATCTTTAGGCTTTTGTTGCTCCGTCCTTTTTTTTTTTACATCATGTTTCTCTGTAAATCACCATTCCTTCCATACCATAAAGGTGATGCAACAAGAGATAGGTCCCTGAAACCAAAATAGATTTACGTAAGAGTAGATATTTGAGATATGATGTATTTTTCACCAGAAGCTGATTGATACATATATATTATCATGTGTATATTCCGACTATTTACTAAGTCAGCAGGCAAATCCTTTTGTGTCTGCGCTCATTTCAAACAGGAACTGATGAAGTCGGACACTTGATGACGTTTTCTGAACCTGCACTCGTTTCATCAGAGTACATCCACTTCCTCCAAATGAGGCAGGCCTGGAATTATTTGTCATCAGTCAGCTGAATGTGAGCTGAAAAAATGTGTTCAAGAGGATTTCTATTCATTCCAACAAAACCTGCTCACCCAGTGCTTTTATGAGGAATTTTTCCATCTGCATTCTTCGATACATGAAATTCTTCGACCTTAGTCTTCCTCACAGCGTCTCTTTAAACAGCTCCGGCACTAAAAATATTTGATATCTGGTTTATAACTAGTGGCAAACAGCTTTCTTAAAATATGAATTTATTAGATTATTAGTAACATGTATATCCAGTTATTGCCAGCTGGCAGAGGCGATAATGTTTTTGTGTTTTGTGTTTAGGTTTGTGTGTTTGTTTCTGTCTTTTAGCAAAACATCTTATGAACCGCTACACAGATTTTAATGAAACTTTTTGAAAATAATTATTAGATGTATATCCATAACTGATTGCCTTTTGTAATCAGTCCAATTCAAGATGTCTGTCACAGCTAAGGAACCTGAGCAAACACAAAAATAGGCTATAACTCAGCCTGTTATACAGATATCGAGCTAAAATTTGGTGTTGTTGTAGCTGTGCATCATCCCCAACACACACTGAGAATTGGCCAGCAATGTATACAGTGTAAATATTGGTTATGCTAAGCTTTTATTTTATTTATGATGAGCTTCACAAATTGATTTTCAGCCTGATAAAGTGTTTTCTGTTGTATGAAATAAGTCTTGCGGTGCCATATGAGGGTGTAGTTTAAACTTATTTCCCCATTTGCGTGATCCTAGAAGACGTTTTCTCCCATCATAAGGACAAGCAAATGTGTAAATGATGCGAGTTTGATAATGAGCCACAATGAGAAATAAGTTTAAAAGCTGCAGCAGCCAATTGAAATGCATTTTTTCAGTGCTGCCATGTGACTCTTCTGCTGTGAAGAACCAAAGAGATATTAACAGGGTTGAAAATGAAATATTAGTCCTCCACACTTGGTGCAGTCAGGCAGAACTAATCACAAATTGATCAAAATAACATCTCCCTGTTGAAGTGTTAAATAATCTGAAGGGGAACGTAGTCAATCCTGTTAGCTGGGATGGGATATATGAAGCATGAACAGAATATAAATTCACACAACACTTTCATTGTTCAACCTACGGGTCTTTTTTTCTGCAGACTGGCAAATCAATAATACACTGTTAAAGAGACACTTGACTTAATGAACTGGACTTTTATAGGATCAACAAATATATTTTTTCTGTTCTCATGCGCACACACTTACGCATACTGTTTAGGCTGTTAAATACCAATCAGCCGCAGAGTTCCCTATCGACTTGTATTTTTAATTCCGGCTGGATTAAGGTGAATTTTCTCTGTGTGCATTTAGCTTGAGGAAAGATGAGAAAGATAAATTGGTTAATGAAAGCATCTGAGTGTCTCCTTCTCTGAGGTGGTTCTCTCATCCTCTCTAAACTAATTGTTTAATCAATTTGGTGTCTAGATGAACTCTATTTTCTAGCTATGTAATTGTGTCTCTTGCAGCGCTGTTTGTGGAAATTGCTGCACAGTCGACATGACTTCAGGGCTTTGTTTGGTACTTCAGGAGCAGATTGACAGCAGATGTGATGGAGTTTGTGTTGGGCTGATTACACGGCACTGAAACCATGAATCGGGGGTCGATGCTGACCTATTGTGATTTCATGACAAACGTGTATTAAGATTTAGTTTCTTTATCTTGGTTGTTGCCCCCTGCTGCCAAAGGTGAGGCGTTAATGTTTTTCACCATGCCTGTGTGTGTATGTGTATTAGCGGAATAGCTCATAAACTACTGGATGGATTTTAATGAAACTTTTAGAAAGTAATCATGGGATTAACTTTTGGAGTCAACCCATTCAAGATGGCTGCTACAGATGATTGTGTAAAACAGACTATAACTCATTATGGTGTGGGAGTAGCTGAGAGTCATCCTCAACTTGTAATCTGAGCACAATGTTATCTCACAAATAACACAGATTGTACAAAACACAATTTACAAAATGTCACCAAAATTGCTTTAACTCCATCTCTTTTCAGCATAAAATGATTTTGGTTCAAAGCCAATTGGTGATATATATTCCTTCAAGACCTTTAATTCTTGTGGGATTTATTTTTCATGTTATTCAGTAACGTATGTGTGTGTGTGTGTCTGCAGACAATACTGATCATTTATCACTGACCTTCATTACGTGTGTGTTGCACCATTTGGAGGAGAGTTATTGAAAACAGCGAGGAGTCTAATCTATTGTGTGCTAGCTGGCACATGTGCACGCATTTTAAGTGATGTGGGTTCAGTTAATGCTTTGTGTGTGGTGGGGTGGGAGAGTAGCATGGCGTACAGAGTTCATTACATATATAGTTGTGATGAGTCATGGTCTGAAACCATTCTTCTCCTCTCTCATCTCCTCCTCTGACCACTGAGAGAAGAGATGGTGGTGAAAGAGTATCGAACCGAGAGGTAGATGGAGGAGGAGAGGGTGAGAAGAAGGAGAGATGACAGCTGCGGATATAAAGAGATTTTAAAAAAAAAAAAGGTGCGAGGTGGGCTGTGTGTTGGCGTGTGGGATACAAAGGAGGAGGTGAGTGATGAATCTGACAGAATCAAATATGTGCACATTTTAAAGATAAATCCTATTTTAAAATGACAGAATTAACATTTAAATGTCCCCAAATTCAACTAAATTTTGTTGCTCAAAAGCAGTTTGTATAAAAGATTCCTGTTTAGTTTATACAAGTGTCTGAATGTGTAGCAATTTCTGCATATCGACAGTTAAAACGTTTTTATTCTTCAAACCTCCGACAGGAAGATGACGTTTTTCACACAGGAAACTATTGCTTAAAAAAAACTGAACTGAATGCAATCTAGTGCCCTAAAAGTTTGAACCTGACTATCAGCTTTTAATTTCATTAGCATATATTTGTCAGTCTTAACATAAACAAGTGTACTCTGACTCGACTGTCAAAATGACACTTTGTCTGTCGTGTTCCTGAGTACACATCATGGCTACGGGCCGACTGATGACTTCTGTTAAGTTTTAAACTAAGATCATCTTATAAGGTAAAGAGGTGAAGTTATATCTAGTTATATCTATTTTGGTCAAACCTCATAAATGAGGATCTCATTTTGCTAACAGAGATACAGGGTTGATGCCAACAGTTAATGTCAAAGTTTTTAGCAAAGCTGCAGTGCAATGTGTAGCTTTTGGAGGGAACAGTAATCTGCTACTGACACATCAAATATTATATATAGTATTTGTAAAATTGACTGAGTTACAGACGATTTTGTATTTGCCAAGGCTGATTAGCAGTGTTAACCATCTTATATAGGACTGACCCTAAAACTTAATCAGTTGTTAATGTACATCCAGTGATTAATTTCTAATTGTTTCATAAAAATCTATCCACAGGTTTTTAGTTAACACTCCAGACAAACAGATACAGTAAAAATATTATCACCTTTTCACTATATATATATATATATCCAAGGTTCATCGGATGAATGACAAAATACAGCAATATGTAGAAAAGAAAAAAGCCAACGTTGATCACTGTTTTTTAAACATAAGTTATTCTTCTGTTATTGTGTCCATTTGGTCTGAATCTTTAGCTGATAAATCCTGCAGGAAACCCATATTTGTTAGCCTGTAAGCTTTTATCATTTAGCATATGTTGCCTTGGTTTAAGATGTTTCCAATAAAATGTCATTAAATAAGTTACAGATGTTCCCTACTAAGAAAAAAAGGATCATTGCTGTGCAGGACACATGTTCTTCTGAGCGCATGAACAGATATGATATGTGAATGCAGCTAAACAAAAATCTGATGGTTCCCTAAAAGTAAAGGCTTAAATGTGTCCCTGTTACTGGTGATTTGTTAAGGCTGACGCTGCTTTCAGAAACTGGTAACAAGCTGTTTCTGCACAGTATGATGCTAACTAGATTGTGGAATGAACACAGTGGTCCCATGCAATTATGGCAGCCTTTTCAAATAACTCTAACACACTATATGGGTAAATATATTATTTACTGAACTGAAAAAATTGTTTTTACCTCACAGAATTGAGCTTTAGTCTCATGGTTTATAACATTTTTACTGAATTTTGAACACAGTGCCAATAGTGGAGATTCAAATTACAGACTGTGAAATAATGTCAGAAAAGTTATTTAAAATGAGTGAAAATTGGTCTGTGGTTGCAAAACAGAAGGACTTATCATAGCAGCGTGTTTACTTTGTGTTTGTTTGTTTCTTTTTATGATATGTAAAAGGGATTTGTGGGATGGTGTTTTTCTTAGTGTGCTGTGTAAAGAAACCCAAAGCAACTACGACTCCTGAAACTGTAGCTTGTCTCACACAGATGTACCTGGATGACAATAATCTGCATTAGTGCCGTACACTCACATCGCTCTGCAGGTTATACAGTGAATACCTAAATAGATGGACAACCTACTGTCTAGAAAAAAAACAGTGTTGCCATGGAAACAACATGCTATCTCTCAGATACTAATCAAGTCTGTTGGCTCATAAAACGTTTGATTTGCTAACATCATTTTCAGATGTTCTCCCCTCCCCGGGTGCCTGACACACTATATATTTCTGGAAACCAATTTTTTTTTTAACAGATTTTCAAAGCTGCTGTTCAAAAAGCAGATGTTTTGTTGAATAGATGCATAAAATTTTTATCTTTTTCTTTTATTTATTTTTTCTCCCCCAAAGGGATCATTAGTGTTGCTTTATTGTCTCAATATTCTTATACAAATCCCTTTTTAAATTTGTTACACATCCACATTTCTTAAACCTGACAAGGACACAAAACATTAGGCTTCTTTTAATAACCTCAGTTGTCACTTTGGTTTAGGATGTTAACTGCAGTCCTGAATCACTGCGTCAGCCTTGGGGGCAAAAATCCACTCCTTTAATTTCTTCTAGCTTGGATTTTTTTTTCATCTTAGACAATTTTGTATAAGTAGGTTTACAGTACATGTGTGCTGGAAATATATTAGCAGTAAAAAATGAATGAGGAAAGATTAAATTTTAATAGTGTCTGAGTGAATATATTGTTATTCTGCTTTGGCACACAGTATGATGTTGTTGTTTTGTTGGTTTGTTCTTGTCTAAACAAATGACTTGAATTTGAATATGTTTCAGCTAACATCTCATAAAAAAACCTCAAGTGTTTCTGCCAAAAAATGTTAGCTTGTATGGTGTAGCCATATGTTAAACATTATTGGTACACCAATTTTATTGCAATCCAAAACTAATATTCTAGTGTTTGAATTACTGAAGTGTACAAAACTGAAAATTGTGAGAAACTAGGCAAATTTTCAATCCAATCACTGCATACTTACCAGTTATGATCTGCTGAAGTACACTTTTGATATGAAGATGGGCAGATTTGGGACAGTTTTTTTCATTTTTCTCATAATAGGTGTCATAAACTGTCTGGACGCTGCACACAATGCAGAGTTTGCGTTTCTCAACAAGATTATATTAAATAAAAATCTATTTTTAACATATTAAAATTGATTCAGAATTGTTCATGTCTGCATTGAGATGCATTGAAAAAAGAAACTATACCTATGCCCCTGGTGGGTAGGGTGCCAGTTCATCACAGAGCCACATAGAGACAAATGAGACAGCCATTCATGCACTCAGACCTGGAACAGCTATTGTTATAGATGCTTTTCTCTGTGGGAGGAAACAGGAGTACCTTGAGAATACCATCACGTACACAAGAAGAACAAACAAACTCCATACACAAAAACCACAGCCGAGTTTTTGAACCTGCAACCTTCTTATTGTGAGGCAACGGCTCTATCAACTTCCCTACTGTGCCTGCCATTTTGGGTCCATTCTTCACTGCTGATCCACAGTAAATGTTCAAGAACCAACTGTGCATACGGCTGCTTCCAGCACTTTGATTTCCATGAGATATGCCCACACAGACACATGTGCTGCACACTACTGGCAGTCAGGTCTGGATGTAGTTATTGCTCTCTAGACCCTCCACTCTCTAATTGCTGTGTGGTATAAAAAAAATCTGGCCTGACTCACAGTATGTTTTAAAAGGTAGTTTGAGATGAAGGTTAGTTGGTTCATTTCATGTAGCTACTGGAAAATGTTTGGCTTCACAAATGAAGGAGATATTGTGTTGAATTTCTAGCTATGATAAAACAATAATAACCTGGAAGTAAAATATAAAAGGAGCGATCAGAAAGGAACAAATGTTAGAGGAAATAAAGAAGGGTTAAAAGGTTAGAGAGCACAAGGAAGTCAGGAGTGTGAGGGCTGTCAGTCTAAATTTAAAGATGGACTCAAGCTTTTATTTTCAGCTTACAGATCATGGTTGGGGGGGGATTTTGTGTTTGTGTGTGCGTCATATTCAACCAAAACTTGTGAAAGCAGCACTTCCTTCTACTGTAGCAGTCCTCAGAGTCTGTGGGACATTTTCTCAGACATACTTGGCAATTTGGTGTTTCTTCTCACCATGTCCAAACCACCAGTCAAGTCAACCACCTTATGCTCTGCAATGAGAGCATTTTTAATCAAAAATAGACTTGAGGAGAACACAAATAACAAGTCGGGTTTTTAGAAAACTCTTCCCCCGTCTAAAACTGCACTGCGTGTAATTGTTTTACGTTCTGTGGAGTTTTAATTCATCTTCACTCTCATTTGGAGGCAGAAATTAATTTGATTTTTAATGGGAACATTAGTTTTCTCAGTTATGAAATCAGCAAAAAAATTCTTGAAAAAAAAAAGAACTGCACATCATCAAGCCAAAAAAAAAAAGTTAGTTCCCTAAAAGGAGGCCATTTTAGGGGCTTTTGCAAGAGTTGTGAATGTTAGATTTATTCAAGCTGAGGACAAACTTGAGATGCTGTCAGACTTGATTAACTGAAATAACTGAGACGTCTGACGGTCCAGGACCATAAATCTAGGTCTACAACCAACCTCCTGTGAAGTCGGGCTTAATCTTTAAACTTTTATTCCAGGTTTTACTTTCAAACGCAGAAACAGAACTTTCAGGCAGCTCATCAGGTTTCCGTTGACATGTAAACCAAAAACATCTACAATTAATAATAAAGTTAAATGATTTTGAATGATTATCATGTAATGGGATTCTTGGGTGGAGATAAAACACTAGTTTGCTACTTGCCATTAAACCATTGTAGAAGAAGAAGAAAAAAGATTTTTATGATCAAGGTTAAAAAAAAGTTATTTCAAAACAACAAAACTGTTTTTTATTAAACCTGGTTGAAATCTCTTGGGTAAAAAGGGCCCCAATACTCCAGGCTTTCACTTCCTGGATCAACCACTGTACTTTTGCTAAATTGGCTTTTTTTCTTTTAGAAACATGGTTGTCCAATATGCTAGGGCTGCAGAAAGAGTACCTATATTTTCTGTCGATATTATAATTAAAAGACATTAATTCTTATTTTGACATCCATATCTATTAAAAGAATATGAATGTCATCTTTGTGTGTGCGTGTGTGTGTGTGTGTGCCTGCTGCCGAAAGGTGAAAGTGTGCAGTAATGTTTTTGCATGTCTATGTGTGCCTGTGTTTGTGTGCCTGACTGTTATCAAAATATCTTGCAGAAAGTAACCATCAGGTATTCATCTACAAATCATTAACTTTTTGTGTCAACCCAATTCAAGATGGCCACCAAAGCCAACTGACGTTAAACACAAAAGCAGTCCATTTTACAGATACTGAGCTAAAATTCGATTTGGGTGTATCTGAAAGGTATTTGCAACACATACTCTGAGCGTGACATATTTGGATATAGCATGAAAATGTGCATATGATTATTTTCAAGGTTTGACCAAAATGGCTACAATTCCATAATTTCTTATCATAAGTTGATTTCAGTTTAAAACTCATGAAAGGCAGCAGGCAATATCCATTCCTTCAAAGAATGCTAGGCTTTAAATAAATTTAAATGCTCTTGTGTCATTATAAAAGTAATTCATTTTTTCTTTTGCTTAAAAAGTGTGCTTTTTTCTTGAAGCCTACCTTAGATTTAGCTGTAACGTAAGTGAATGGTGTTTTACTTTTTCTGCCTCAAAACCACATTTTGCCACTCTTTGTGACCTCTGTAAAAACAGACTTCAAAACCCATCGCCCATCTCTGAGAGCCACTGAAAACAACTAGTGATAAGTGGTGGTCTTTCATCTAATCCTCTGGGCTTTCATTTTCAGATAGAGTGATCTTTATTTTCTGTTAATCTCTCTGTCCAGATGTCTTGGCTTTCTTGTCCTCTCTGCCTCACCTTTATTCCTGGAATGGGGGGTCGTTTTGCGTCACGCTAAGCACCGATATCTTTTATAGCTGGCAGCAGCAGGGACACCAGATGAGTACGGCCATTGGCCACTTCCTCCCCCTCCTTCACCGGTCCTCCCCTCATCCAACACAATGGGTCTACTTGTCCATGTGACGCACACTCTCAGACATATGCAGATCTGCACACAGTGGAGGCTTTACTCCTAGGGCTGAGTGTTGCTCCTCAGAGCCATACTGCCCGACTCCGCTGGAATGTGATCATTTTCACTCTGCAAAAAAAAGAGGAAGCAGTGAGGACAGGGCAAAAAGAGAAGGAAAGCATCAAGACGCTCCGCTTAAGGTGGAGTCACTCTGTCACTAAGTGTGTGTGGGTGGGTGTAAGACAGCAAAGGGGATGGAGGGAGGGAGGATGCAACCAATGCAGTGAGGCAGCAGTTTAACACAAGCCTGAACCTTCCAGTAGAGCGTCAGAGCAGGCAGAGAGAGAGAGGAGAAGAGAGGAGGGACAGGTCTCCTCAGTTCAGTTGAACACTGGATTTCAGTTTCATCCCTGGGCTCTGTGTCTCGCTGCCATCACCGGACTCACAGCCTCCGCTCAGGTCAGTGCCTCTGTCCCTGTTTCGACTCATTTTACCAAGCAGCACCGGTGTTCTCTGCAGCCAGTAGCATGCACAATGCAGCCTCCGGGTGTTTGGGTTAACAGATAGACAGAATGTGTGTGTTTTTCACAAGCACAGTGAGAGGCTGAAAAGCTGTCTGCTAATCTGCACACACTGAGGAGAACATTAACTGCTCAGGGTGATGGTTAACAAAGGGAGGAGCACAAAAGGCAAACCCTTGATCTCACCACAGGATGCTTCTTCTGGCAGGTGCTGTAGATAGTGTGGTATGGTGGTGTTTAGGTGTGTGTGTGGGGGGGGCTCTGTGTCAGCTCTGTGGCTGCTCTGAGCAGTGGGAAGGCACTGGCTGGAGGGGGCTATTAATTTTCTTTAAGCCGATGTTGAAAAAGCTTCTCAGCTGCAGTCTGTTTCAAAATATGCTGCAACACACGCGCACGCACGCACACACCTACACACACACACACACACACACACACACACATCCACATGATTTTTGGACCTAGAAATTAGTGATTTCAGTTAACTCTGTTTGCTTTGGTTGGTATAATCAAGCAAAGGCTGACAATTATGTTTCTGCATGTGTCTATCTGTTAAAGACACTATCTCATAAACTTAATAGACAAATTTTAATTAAACTTGCAGAAAGGAATCATTGAATGTACATTCACAACTGATTAACTTTTGAAGTCAACATGGTTTATAATAGCTGCGACAGTCAAATATATCTTTGGAAATCACAAAAGTGACTGTAATTCAGTCAATTTAACAGATATTGAGCTAAAATGGGGTATGATTGTAGCCCAGGCTGATTTCTAACACACATTCTGACTGCTAATAGATTTTTGGAGATCTTTGTTTGAAATTTATTTAACTATTAACTATTTGAAGTCAGCATTATCTGTTAGCAAATTAGCTCATGAACGACTGGATTGATTTTAAGATATAATCTGTGAATGTACATTTACAACTGATTAACTTCTGAAGTGAATCCAATTCAAGATGGCTGCCACATCCAACTGACCTTTGGAAACAAAACTGGCTATAATTGAGTCGGTTTTATCAATATTGAGCTAAGATCTTATGTGGTAGCAGTGGAGAATCTTTCACAACACACACTCTGAACGTGAAATTTCGCAATATTTCTTAAGATTATGCATAATGTCAGTTTCAAGGTTTGACCAAACAGCTACAGCTCTTATTTTTCAACATAAAATGATTTTAATGAAAGGTGGCAGGGGATATGAATTGTTTTTAAAAATGCTAGGTCTGTAATTTCAGCCATGTAATTTTATGAAGGTAGGTAACTTAACTGCAGCTAACCATGTAGTTCAGTTTTAGTGGTTTCTTCCCCTTTTATTCAATGACTCTTCAGTCTGCTTTGTCAGCAGCTACATCTTCATCCCGAGGGGTTTCATCCTCCACACCTGACATGATTCCTCTCTATATCCATAATTTCATGTCTCAGTTCTTTGTCATTGTCCTTCAGCAGTGTCACCACCTTAGGTTTTGGCAGCTGATTGTTGCCTCTGTTTGTCTTTCTGCTGAGCCTCTTGTGACACTGACCATCTTTGCTGATGCTGTTTAATACTTTATTCCACAGTTTCAAATTAGAAGCACATGGTTAGGAGAAGTGTGTGTGTTGAGACAAACAGAAAATTAGATGACTGTGTGTGCTCTGTCAGTTTAAGTATTTTTTTTTACAAATTGAGGAAGAAAGACATTACTTTTAGCCCTAGAGGAAGTTTGTGTCATTCTTATCATTGCTTTTTGCCTTTCTTTCTCTTTCTCTCTCTGCCTCATGGCTGCTTCGTCTTTGGCCTCAGTCCCATCTGCAGGCATGCTTTCAGGATTGTGGGGGTTGTGTTTGCATCACAGCTCTGTGCTGAGAATATGGGCTCAAGTGAGAAGAACTCATTCATGCTGAGCACAAAGATTCTGTTTGAGAAATAAGTACTTGTGCTGTTTGACTGGCACTTTACTCAGCATCTATTTACTTCACACATTGTACAGAATCAAATCTGTTGAGCGTTATTGAATTTCTCCTTTATCATTTCCTCAAATCATCAGGACCAAAAAGGAAACATTTAAAACAAATTGAGTTTATCTGCAACATGTGCTGTGTGAAGTTTTGAAATGTTTAAGCTCTGCTCATTTTGTTACTGTTTCTAACTCACATGACAGCTTTCCAACAATTTAAAAGTTTTGGACAGGCTAAAACAAACAGTCAAGCTCATTTTGCTTTGCTGCCACCTAGTTGGTGGGTTTTATTTGCTAAGGAGGCAAATCTTTTTTTTTTTTTCTGTCAATAGGGGAGCCCTCCTGTGTCTTCTTTCATGGAGCCCATTATGATTGAGAATGCAAAGAATGGTACTACCAGAAAGTGACAAACTTTGCCCTTTGAGTCCAGCTAGAATGGTTTTGGATGGTTTCCTTGACTCTTTTTCTATCATCTGCACTGATCAACTTGGGGTTACATTTTCTCTTGCATCCATGTCCTGGGAAGTTGGCTACAACCTTGAACCTTTTACTTTTTAATAATATTGGCATCTGTGGTTAGAGGAACATGAAGTAGATGCTAGAAGGTGGTCTTGTAGCCTTTGTCTTTAAACATGGATATCTATAATTGTCTTTTTGAGCTCCTCAGACACTCACTTTGCTTTCTCTGCTCCATGTTCAGTGTGGTGCACACAATCATACTCTTTTCACTTTTCTTTGTTTACTCTATCACATACTAAAGCCATACAGATATACATTAAACAGTTAATTTTAACTGAATCACTTTTTCTAAGAAATTAAGCGCTGTTTTAATGGGCTGTAAGGGGACAAGCCAATTTATTAATGTCTGTAGCAGATTTATCCTTCAAATATAATAGAGAAGCCTAAAGTCAATGTCAGTGTTGCCAGAATTAGCTAATACTTTTAAAATACAAAACAGGTTGGAAATTGAGTGGATATGTCAACACGAAGTGAGTTTTTTGTTTATATGTGCAAAAGTGTTGAACTGCTGTTGATGTGTCACTGTCAGAAATAAGCCTTTAACATACTGTTGACAAAACATCTTCTCCACAACTTTCCTAAAGTTGTATCCCCTGTGTACTTCTGGGTGAAAGTATCAGTTGTTTCCTGATGCCTCTTGTTCTGTTCATTAGAATAAATGCATCACATAATTGTGGATTTCATAAAATTCCCAAAAGAGCAACATTTTATTTTTTATTTTTATTTTTATGGACTCATTCTTATTGCCTTTCTTTATTATTTGGCATTTTTTGCTGGATATAGGTCACTTTCACTTATCACTACTTAATCTGTAAGACCTTTTAGAGCTCGTTATCATGAGGGAGCCTGTGGTGAAAAGGCATTGTTGTTCATTTGTGAACACACAGGTCTGATGGGACTCAGTCAGACGTGGTAATTAGGAAGACAGTATATTGATTGACACATATGGGAGCCTCTGCCCAGCAGCTGTGATCCGCTTTCCAGGGTGGACAGGCGGGTCAATGGAGGTAAAGGGGGGGCTGGGGGTGGAAAGAAAAGGAGGTATGATGAGTAGAGATACAGGAAGGGAGAAAAGCATTCATGTGTCATTGTTATCAGTAGTTTTCTTTTCTCAGTGTGGTGATACAAGTCTACAAGTCAGCACTGATGTTTGGGATCTCAACACTCTTTCTCTGTGACAAAGATGGTTATAACTCAGCTCAATATCTATTAAATTGGCTAACATTTGGTGCAGGTAGTGGCTAAGCATTATCCCTTACATGCACTCTGAGCACTACACATTGTGCAGTGTTTTTGCTTAAAACTTGGGCATTGATTGGTATCAACCCTGTCTGGCTGTTTGCAAAATAGCTCATAGAGCACTGCTAAGATTTTATTGAAACACTCAGAATGTAATCCTACAATGCATCTACAACGGATCAACCTTTGGAGTCGCCTACATTGCTATAACCCTGTCATTCTTTCAGATATTGAGCTAAAATGTGATGTCGTAGTAGCTAAGAGTAATCTTCACCACATACTTTGAGCATTAACACATCTCAGAAAATCTAAAAATATTGCATGAGATTGTGTATAACATTGTTTGCAAGAATTGACCAGAACACACATGACTTGGTTCCTTCTCAGCACAAGATGATTTTAGTTTAAAACTGGCATTAAAAAGTAGTGGGCAATATGCATTCCTTTAAGGAGAGCTTGGCCTTTAATCAATACATATATTGACTCAGTTTTGTGCCATCTATTGTCTAGAATATTTACCATTGTTCATTTCTAAAGTGATCGTTTTCTGTCACTGGAGTCTGCAGACAAAGCATAATCATGAACTTGTGAACATGTTCACAATCACAGCAATTCCAACCGTTATCCCACTGGCCTGCCCTCATTTGACATGGGCCAGAGAACATGTTCAGATCATGCTAAGAGCTTATCTTTTCATGCTGTGAGTGTGAAAGAAGCATGCTGGGAAACACAGGAGGAAATGCAAAGCATCTGCCCGTGAAGTACATATTTTATGAGTTACATGTTTAAGTGACCGAGATGTGGGAAAGAAGGAGGAATGAAGGGTAATTTTGTAGCTGGCCACAAAGATTTTGGTTACATTTGCTGAGGAATGCCCTCATGCTGTTGTTTGTGTTCACTTAGAGCTAATAATGTCTGCATTCTTCACTCAAAATAGGCAGCTGATTCATAGCAAGGAGTGCAAGGTACTGCTTAGCAAACAGAGGGGAGAAGATGGTGTTATTGGTAAATACAGTAGATTATTTAGCAGCTAAACAGCTTAGCTTCTTAATATTAAAAGAAAAATTAAGGTAATTTGTTACCAACTTGAGCTGCCATCAGTGACAAAAGTTTCTCTGAAAGTAAGACAGAGATCGATCAAACATGACTGTTGCATTTTGCTACACTGGTGATTGGTTTAAACTTTAATCTCTGCAAAAAAAAAGCAAAATATCAAGGATAAGGGCCTGACAAAGATTATGACACAACTACAGTGAAGCATTTTGCTGTTGGTGAACAAGATTTTTTCTCACAAATAACAGTAAACCACAAAAAAATAAGAAGTGAATGCTAGGTCACTAGAAATATCCTTAAATTTTATTAGCAACATTCTGTGTGCTACAGAATTGAGTGGATATTGGGAGTAAACTACATCCCATATGGAGCAGGAGAAGGATCTCATCTGGTTCTTGTGATCACATAGACTTTACAAAGCCTATTAATTTTTGCTCCATTATTTTTGTGACAGAAAGCCATCACTCTTTGGTTAATTGTCCATTATGGAAGGACAGGTCTGAGTGAAGGCAGACACATCTGTTCTGTTTGAGTAGCCAGTATTTTGTGTCAGGCGTGAAAACATCAGATGTGTGCTCACACGCATACACACACCGCCCCCACCCACCCACACACACACACACACACACACACACACTAACACCAGCATGAGCATCAGTCTGATTAAATGGGTGTGACTTAGCATGTTAATATGTTCTCCCTTATCCATTATTTATAAGATCTTTTTGAATAGTAGTTATCTTAATCTAGGGCAGCCATGCAAATGAACCGGAGGTTAGTTTTCCTTTTTGTGTTTTTAAGGTCAGAGGCAGTGTCTCTCTTTTTTAAAAATGTATTTTTTTCCTCATCATTATGAAGGGATAAGTGAAGACCCTCTTCTGTCATTTTGTTTCTTGAGTTTTAAAAAACGTGTCATATTGGGCCTTTTGGGGACTTTGTGACATTTTGATAATGTGGATTGCAGGTTAGAAAATATATTATATTCAATGAAATACAGGCAGAAAAACAGGTGAAACAGATTTACAAGTTGTTAATGACTGCAAATAGCTGAATTATTAACTCATGGTTGACTAATTTTCATTTTTTTCACTTCTCCATTTCACTGTCACCTTTTCCTCCTCTTGTCTCCAGTGAATTGCAATGTCTCCACCCCCTCCTCTTCATTTTGCTCTTCTTCCCACTCTCTCCGCCCATTTCAGGGTGACTTTGTCCTTGAATGGTTGCTAACACTCAATCCATGATTAGGGGCAGTGTTTATAAGTGACAGAATCTTGAAGGACAAGCTCTGCCTCCTCCCTCCCTGCTGTTTTCAGTCTCTTTCACCTGCTGACGTTTCCAGGGAACCGGTTCGTGCAGTGACAGTAAGGCAGGTATGCCGAGTGTCTGAACGGTAAACAGATACTTGGACCAAGCAGCCAACAGGGAAACTCGTGTCTGAGGGAAGAATTGTGATTTCCAATCAGATGCCTATAATACAAAGCTGAAAAGTGGCTATGACATGGATAAACACTGTGTTGTTGACTGGAAGGAAGACAAACCCCTGCTGTACTACAGAGGAAAGCTCAAAGGTACCTTCAGTGTTTTTTTTTTCTTTAAACAGTCAGGCAGCTCAACTACATCGGAACAGGCTGCCATTTTCATGTTAGTAAATCACTCTAGAGGGGAAGACTGTTGGTAACATAGTGAGAAAGAACTAAAAAAGAGCAAAGGAAATGGTTACAAAAAAAATCCCACACTTCAACGCTGCTATATGTGTAGTCTGAGTGCAGTCACCTTCAAAACATTTAAAACATGCAGCTTGTGTGTCTTTATTGCCTGATGCAAAATGACTAACTATGTCTTTTCCATTCCTCGATCTTGATAAGTTTGGTTAGCTGATCGTGTTAAGTTGGTCTACATTAATCAAATATAAAGAGAGGAAACATACAGTGAGTTGCAAAAGTATTCATCCTTCTGGGTAATTTTTCTGTTTTGTTTCTTTTAAACCTGGAATTCAATTGGATTTTTATTTTTTAAAAAGCAACAATTCTATAAAATAAAATACTTGTGTTTAACGAAGTTATATGAGATTAAATCTTGTCATTCAAAACAATATGTGAAACTGAAAAGTGGTGTGTGCGTATGTATTCAGTCTTTTTGCTTTTAAGCCCCAACCATTACTTTAAGCAGCTGCATAATTTTGCTCACAGGTGTAACTGATTTAGGTGTCAAATGATTTAAACCTGTCAAATGATACACACCTGTTGTATCAGCTCCCAGAATCAACACCAGTTCAACACTTCTAAGCAGTAGGGTCTTCCACTAAGCAAGAAAGGTCAGAGAGAAAGTTGTGGGGAAGTAAAAAACAGGGTCGGACTAAGACGGAGGTTCACCGTCCAGCAGGACAATGACTTGAATCAACGCTCCACTGATTTAAGGAAAAACTGCTAATAATCAAAGCTTAGACCTTAATCAAACTAGAAACCGCTGTTTTGATTTAAAGGTTGTTGTACGCAAGCAGCACTCATCTAACCTGACGGAGCTGAAGCGGTTTGATTGTCAAGAATGGGACAAAAATTCCAGTGGTTAGATGGACCAAGGCCGTACCTGAAGAGATCTGACGCTAGTAGGTCTAAGGAATGAGTTTTTAGGGGCTGAATACAGATCCACACACTCTTAAACCATTTTTCTCATTTAAGTTTATGAAAAATTTATTTTAATAACATTAAAAACCCAAATAATTTCCAGTTTTTAAAACAATAACATAGAAAGTATGAATACTTTTGCAGAGCACCATAATATTGTTAGTGATGACCTCTGTGACTGGTTCTACAATACTGTAAATACAGAAAACCCTTTAACTTTTGTTGGGATTTGCCTCTGCTTTTCAACCAGACATTTGTACTCCCTAATCCAGTTTCTGACTGAAAAGGAAATGGCACCAAGTGTTAAAAAAGGCTAGAGAGGCTTAACATGTTTCTGTTGGCCAAAAGTCAGACTCTCTTTGCAGTTAGTTATCTGTCATTATCTTGTTGCTCAAGAGTGTTTAAATCTAAACCGCAGCTGCTAGATTTTCTTTTATGATAAGATATGGTAAATGTACACACACAGATGTGTGGAGAGAGAGAACGAGAGAAAGCAATAGAGTGTTCTGAGAAACTGATAAAGTTCACACAAGTCACAACTGATTAACTGTTCTATATAAACAGATCACACTGTGTTTGTCAGCCGTTTCCTTCTGGATACTGGTAAATATGCATGATAGTTTTGAGCTGGTTCTGATCGTACTGTTTGACTTGTTGTTTTAGCCAGTCAGCATTGCTTTTGGTTATTACGTAACGCCACATGACGGTACTAGTCTATACTGCACTTAAAATGGCATTTACTGTACAAATGCCACGTTGTAATTGTCTTTTATTGCGATTCATTGTTTTGATATTCTATGTTTACTGCATTTCTATCTTTTTTTTATTTTTGATGGCAGTCAGTAAACTTTGTTTGATATATTTGCAGAAAAAAATACAAACTACCGGTAATTGTAAAGGCAGCTATCTGTTGTTCTGACGTTGTAAACACTTTAATGCAACTGAAATATAATATATTTGCTTATTTACCTTTCTCTGCATTCTGAGGGTATTTTCCCACCTGTATTAAAGAAAGTTTAATATATTGTAGTAGACGCAGGCGGAGTGTCAAAGACATGCAGTGTGTGCAGATGATTTTCAGCCAGCTGGCACATTTTTATTAGAATCGTTGCACCGTGACAAGCATCAGTAAATCTGTAACCACAATCCACCTGTGCAGTTTATAATTTCACAGTCTGGCAGGAAACTTAAGAAAGTTCACCCTGCTCTTTCTGTTTCTCAGTCAGAAATCTAAATAAACACCCCATTTTCCTCTTACTGTGAATCACAAGAATTCTGGACATTCTGAACTATATATAATCTGTTTGACTACTAATTGGACTTAAGTTTAAATTTATTGTTCAGACCTTATTGATTTTTTAAAATGATTTTAATATATTCAGACCTTTCTCTTTTTGTCCAGAAATTTTTACTGACTAATTACCAGTGACCACTTTTTGTGTGAATACGTGCATGTGAAGTTTCTCTTTCTGCTACAGTCGTTAGTCTTTCTCTGCAAAAAGTTGAGGCATCAGGAATATATATTTCAAAAAACGGGAAGTTATTTGACAGGAAGAGGAAGTTTTCAGATCAGGCTTGTCACTAGAGCTGCAGACTCTCTCCTATCAACCATCATCAGGCATTTTTATTTATTTTTCTCCCTCGTAGATCCAGTCACCTGAGTTCTTCTGGCGTGTGTGGTATTTTCTGGTTTGTGAGTGGGTTTCTGATGCTGATATAGTAACACATCCCCCACTTAAGGAAACAATAGTGTGACATCAACCAGCTGAGAGCCAGTTGGAGGAGGGGAGATGGCAGGTTGGTTTCTAAACAGAGAAGTGCCTGGTATGTACATACAGTAATCCCTTCGGTAATCTGTTTAAATGTTTTATGTTTTCTCAAAAAGAATTTCTATTCTAGATTTGGCTTTAACTTGTGTGCTGTAAAATGGGTTTGAGTTTGTGTGTGAACAGCAGGCAGGTCTGTCATGAGGAGTCCAGATGGTGGGTGGAGAAAGCCCTTCTTTAATCCCTGAGCCAGAATATTATTCCCTCCTTCACACACACACACAATCACATTCTCATCTGTACTTTCTTCTTAGGTTTTGCAGTGCCCCCTACTGAGAGGGTCCACTTTTCCTTTAAGTGTCATCATTATCACCCCATTATCTGTGTGATGCATAAACCTCCTATAAATTTAGAGCCAAATCTAAGTCTTCTTATGTTCTAAATCAGTTTCATTGTCTTTTTTTTTTTTTTCAAAAAAGACCACTTTAAATCTTTTTGGAAATTAAAGTTATAGTGCCAATGATAGAAAATTCTTGACAATAATAGGACTTTAAACACGTAATGTTTGGTAATAATGTTTGGTAACAATTTAAAAATGCCTTTTGTAAGTTTTTAAAAAAACAAAATTAGACTGTTTTCAATGTACTATTTAAAACGGGAAGCAGCCTTGAAGTTAATTTATGCCCCACAGTTTGCTATTATTTGCTACTGCTCAGCCTACGTGATGTAATTGTTGTCAATCATACTCGTTAACAAAGACTGCCAGGTCATTCTGCTGTTGATCACAGGATTTTGTGATTCTATAAACTTTACACTCATAGTCAGAAGGTGATGCCAATGATTCCACAGACTAAATATTATCATGAGCAAAGGAAGTTAAACATGGAGGAAGTTTGTTTTTAGTTGATGCTGTCTGTAGCTTCACAATTTATTATTAAGTACACAGAATTTTAACAAATTTACTTGCCAGAAATGACTACTTTAAAAAGACTGTTGACAAACTAGTGCATTAATTGAAAGCTGTGCTGCAGTTCATCAAAAAAAAAAGTATAAACACAACTATGTGCACTTTTTCAAAGTTCCAGTGACTTTGCACAGAGGCCCTACTTTGTTGCTGTCCACAACCACACATTAACTGACCAGTTTTATTAGGTAATGTGTGGTTTTGAAATTGTTTTTGACACTGTTCTCTGTCTTGTTTATGAAAAGAGGAACTTTAAGCCAAAACTAGCATGTCAAGCCAACCAAAAACAAACAAACAAAAAAAATTTGAACCAATAATGTTTTGTTAAATGGTATACCTAAAAAGAAAAAGTACCCATGAATTGTTCATCTGTTTCGCTTTCTTCATGCTGGTGCTTGTTAGGACTGCAAAAAACTGTAAATTTATCATCATCACTACATAAGTGTGCACAATATCAACATTGCAAATATTTGAAAAACCATGCATTCATGTTCTGCAAGCTAATAACATATGTAGTCATATTTAGTCAATCCAACAGGCTCTCTAATATTGTAATATTAAACAATAATATTGTGTATTGCAAGAATTTCTAATATTGTGCAGCTTTATTGCTTGTACCATCTATAGTACCCATTATCAGTTGTGTTGCCCTTTTCTGACATCAGTTTTAAAAGATTAGTGTCAATAACACTAATACCATGTGGTTAATATTTTATTTAACAATAAATAAACAGGGTCAACAGAATTTTCATCTGTTCTTTTATAACGGATTATGGTTTAACTAAACAGTTACAGCTTTAAATCTAACATTTGTAAAGCTCTTTGTACTTTAGATATGTTGAAGTACATGAGGAACTTCACTTTTCCCAATGTTTCAATGATCCACAGTAGATCAAAATGCCACGTACTGTATGTATGCTTTCGTCTGTGTGTTAGGATCTGAGAAAAAATTGTATGAGCTTGGGGGTTGTGTAAAACTTGTGAGGCCATCATTGCTTTTTTAACTGTTACTATTTCCTCTTTAATCTTTTATGTGCATATTAAGCGGCTGAGTTGAAAGAGTGCTGATGCTCCCCACAGACGATTGTCCTCATATCACAGCCAGCCTAATTAGGGTTTCTGTCTCATGGGGTTGTATTTTCATTTTCATTTTCTAAACAAACCAACATCTACTCCATCTACAGTATTTATGAATGCAATGCTCTAATAGTCCTACAGCTCGTCTTGTCACAATTTCCAATATCCAATAAGTGGTTTTACGACCATTTCCTGTGGAATAATGATGTACATACTCCTGTCTCTTATCCCATCAACCTCATTTTTATCTCCTGAGTTGGTACCTCTCCTAAATAAAACATGGGATTTCCTGAAACTGCTTGAGGCTCCTGTCTCACATGCAGACCAGTTCTTAGTGTTTTCTGATTAATCTGTTTCCTCATTCTTTACACAAAACATTTCCGCTTCTTTATGACATTTTTTTGTTGTTGCAGAGAGAAGAAGCAAAACTCCCTGTTGCCAGACCAAAAGCGCTGATGATGAGACCTGTGTGGCGGTGAAAATCGAACAGTCCAGAGGTAGGCAGCATTATGTCTATTATGTCCATCTCCCCTCTTTTTTTTAAATATTTTCCCTCTAATGACAAATAATTGTTTTAGTAACTAACCTGTGCAATTTCTTCACTTAACATCTGTGCAGAAAGTCATGTTAAATGTAGGTGTAATAAGGATGCTCATTTCTTGTAGTTTCTGGTTGTTGTGCAGTGTGATAAATAGCTGACAGAAGGCCTATTAAGATGAAAAAACCTTTTGTTTCTTGTCAATCACCTCTTGTGGTTTACAGAAGGAGCCCTCATGCAAAACTAAAATCATGCAGGACTTTTAAGTCCTCCAAAACCTAAACATTTGACAAATACGGTAGGAAATAAAAACTAAAAGTGTAACATGAACTTGTTGGTAATGAGCACAAGAATGTGGAATAAAAAGCAGAAAGAGAAGTGTTCCCTGCAGTTTTTTGCTCGCAAGTTTGTGAAGAAAAGCTGCAGGGTTCTGCTCTATTTTTATGATAAACATACAAGCGCGTGTGTGTGTGTAGCTGAAGGTCTGCTTCATTTTGATGAATGGCTGCTTTCCTTTGGTCTCCTGTGACTCTCCAATTTATAACTTTCTCATCTATTTTACTCTGTCATCTACTTTTCTGCTGGAAAAATCTTCCTATTGTTTCACCCCTCATCAATTTGTCTTTACACCTGGTTTTCTTTGCACTCCTGTTCCTAAGTCTTTTCTCTTCTCTGCCTATTTTATTCCTTTATTCCTCCAATCATTTGCTTTTCTTTCATCAACTGTACTTCTCTTACCATTCCTCATTCTCTACTTTGTTTTTCCCACCCTTATGTGCCCTCTTCATGGCATTATCCAGTCAGTTTTGTTCTGCCATGCTTTTAGATTTAAGACAGACTGGGGTACTAATATCAGCCTAGCTCTTGGATTAAAGAGTAAAGCAGGGTTAATCTGAAGAAAGTCTGGTTAGTTGAACAGAAACTGCTAATCCCCAAATGTCTGGTGGGGATATTTGTCTCAATAGTAGTACTTGGTGCACCATGGTAAAGCCAGATATACACTGTAAAGACCCAGTGATATTAGTTATTAGGGGAACAGATTGATTTAAGCATTTGCATACACATAGTTTGTCTATAAAAATAAGGTATGGGCCTGTGCTTTGTTTGGCTTTATCTCAGCATTCAAAATTTTATTTACAAAGGGATAGTTAATGGTGAAGACAGTCAGGGCTAAGATACTGTGGGACTTCCAGATCCAAACCGACAAACAGATGATGGTTAACCAATCGAACATTGGTGTGATCAGAAAACTACAGAGGAAGGCAGTGGTGATAGATTTACTGATCCCAAGTGACAGTAACATCAAAAAGAAAAAAAATGCAAGAAGCTTGGAAATACCAAGGGCTGAAAGAGGAAATGGAGAAGAGTGGAAAATCAAGGCCTCAGTGGTTCAAGTGGTCATCGAAGCACTCTGTGTTGTGAGCCCCCTAAACTGGGAGAGTAGCTTCAGCAGATCCCAGGAACAACCTCAGAGATCTCTGTCCAGAACAGCGCAGGAGCATCTAAGATGCCAGTAAAAGCCTGTCAGCTATAGAGCTGCAGACTTCTGCAGAAGGTTGCAATTGGTGCCAACTTGTTGGAGCTCATAGATATAAGCAGGAGAGTGCAGGTATTCAGGTTTTTACAGTTGGACGATGACACGTTTTGATTTAAAATTTGACAATAAACTAAGCAGCAAGAAGTTGAAGTTGTGTACTCCAGTAAAAGAAGGTGATTTGGATAGGAATTTACTGAGTGGAATTTGTACTGGTCCGAGTGGTTCTCTGAAAAAGCCAGACAGTGCCTGTCATTCCTTTTAAATCCTGCTCTACTGGCACTTAACGAAGATCCCAGAGTGTGAAATGTTCAAATGTGTATTTGAATGTGAATGTCACTTCAGCACACACCTTTTATTTATTTAATCTGAGCGACTCTTTCTCTATTTCCCTTGTTTTCTCAGCTTCATATTTGATATACAGCAGGGTAGATGAGCTGCTGCTCATGAATAAAAAGCATGGCTGTTACAGACAACAGAGAGCAGCTCTGCAGCACAGAGTAGATTCAGATCACGTACAAGTCAAAGTTGCAGTTCCTTGTGTCGACTTCTGCAAAAGGTACATTTTGTTTTGGGGTTTAACAGTTCTCTAGATCAATCTTTCGTTTTCATGTAGCTTGACTTCACTGTCATCTCACCAGTTGTTTGTGCTTTTCATCAAGCAGCCATTTTGCATTAGTTTTCAACTCCGAGTGAGTTCAGTTTGACAGATTTTGTTTTTGTTGCCTTTAGATGTTGTTGCCAAGTGATGTGCCTTGGGAGGGAAGTTCATAGAAAAACTTGTGGAGTTTTATTTGGATTTTGTATTTCTAATGATAGAACTGGTGATGCACTTTGGCCAGTTTTTTCTTTTTGTCATGTTTGCCTTTCATTGATCTGACTGATAATGAGGACACAGACTGGGAATTGCACTGGCTGTTGTATAAGCACCTTTGTTTTCTGCTACAGTTACTAGTTTCATTCATGATCAAACTAAAACGAATAAGAACAAATGAGAAGAAGTCTGGAAAGTCTGTGTGTTGTAAACCTGCATGTGTTAGTTTGTGTGTCTCATAAAAAGACACCTAACGGGGCGGTGTTGGTGAGAGTGAGGGAGGGAGGAGTTTTGCTTTTATGTGAGCGTCTTTGCTGAGCTGAGTCACTCGCAGCAGCACTCCCCGGGAGGACTGCATACAGCCTGAACTTAGTTCTCTTCTGGGAGTCATACAACACACAACACGGCCCCTCAGTGAACACTGGCTTTGCATCCGTTTTCCTGTCCGTAACACACAGGGTGAGTGCATTCAAGGAAATTTTTAACTCGGTCGAATGTTTGGTTGCTTTTCTGACTTATTAAATCTTCTGTACTCTTTGGTTTTTAAAGAATCTACAACAGACCACCTGATAATTTAGTTTTTTAAGGTTAAAAGAGTCTCACATGTTCCATCTATCCAGTGATTTACACAACACTGAAACTGTCTGATCTTTTTGTTCTACAGAGAACCTACATGTAAACAGATGCAGACATCTCACTGCACTTCAGTAATCACTTTTATCATTTATACATGAAGTAACAGGTGGAAGTTTTGGCTTTTTGTTAGAAAGTAAAATGTGACATTTTCTCTTGTTCCTTGATTTTGCTGCGGAGGTGTAAAACCACCCAAAGAACCTTTGTTTCTCAGGGAAAAAAAGTGAATTTGAGAATAGTCCTTACTGACATTCCCTATGATCCAAGAGTCACACCCTTGTGTGGAAACACTCTGCGCCACACAGACAGGTGTGCCTCTTTTTGTTTTTCACCAGGCGTTCACTCTTGTGCATTTCAGCACACATTTTGCCAGGAGGGGATCAGAGGTGGGTCAGGAAGAGGGAGGCAAGGGAGACGTGACGTGAAAGACAAGTCAGGAAGGCCGATTGTCAGGTGACACAGCTGCAGGGAAACAATGTCATGTGGGGAAAATACCTTCAACATTTTGACTGAGGAGCTGAACGGGGAGTTTGAAGTTGATAAACCTGTCCACCAACAACAAAAAAAGGAGTTTGGATGTTCCCGCTCGCACTTGTTTTTCCTGTTTTCAAAGGACCGTATCAGTGTCACTGGAATTGTGGATAGATTTTCATCTTTTCCAAACTACTGTGATATTTTCTAGTTTTAAATTAAACATTTTGGTATCATTTAGATTTCCTTTGACTGGTCATTTTGAAAGCAAACTCTGGTTATCTTTATCATTCAGCTCCGGTGATTAATTTTTCCATTTCTGCAGTGTTTTTTTTAGTTTACCTTTAAAACTAAGTATGTTCCTGTCAGGTTCAGTTGTGAAGATGTCAGTGAGGTAATTGCAACATGTTACTGCAATAAATTAAGAAGCTGAAGATAAAAAAGTAAACTGGAATTGCCATTAGGAGTATATGGTTGTAAATTTTTTAATCTGAATAAATCCCTTTGTTATGTTTAAATTATTTTTTGATAAGGTTCAAACAAGCACTCAGGCACAGGGTTAAAAATATACAACTGGAGTGATAAATAACTTAATAAACATCACCTTAAAATCTTACACAACACAAGATGAGACAAATTCATGAGATATTTATAACTCCAGTCATATTGGTAAGTTCTAAAAGAAAAAAAATGACTAATAATTAATAAATGATAACAAATTTGTTCTCTTTTAAGATGTTCAAACAATGCAGTGTGATTGTTTGTTTCAATCAGGTGATTGTGTGAATAACTGAACTATTTAAAAAAAACTTCGTACCAGCTTCCTTAGATACAAGAGGTACTCTAAAGAGATTCTGATTAGAGACTTTTAGTGCACATTTTAAAATATAAGGATCAAATTTTTTTTTTATTTCTGTTAGTCGAAGTTAAAGCTCTTAAAAATAAACTGGTACCAGTAAAAACGACAATTTCTAGAAAGAGGAAGCCATCTGAGCGTTTCAAACACTGAGACAACTGAGAATGTTGCTCAAAACAAGTATTACAGCCTCACAGTTCCACAAGTGTGACTAAAACATCACTTGGTTTCTTTAATTGTTCTAAATGTGTACTTTTTACCATTAATATACACAAAGAGGTTACTTTTTGCCTGAAGTTTCTTATATTGCTCAATTAATTTTCTTAAATTCAGCCTTTAACATAAAGTTTTTTACATGAATATACCAAATTTAACGTCAGTCTATTTAAAACCTATTTGAGCAACAAACTGGCAGAACTTTCCGTGCCTGAAGCCAAACTGGACTATATTAAGGTGCTTGTTGGATGGCTTCACTATTTTAGGGACTTTGCTTGTTTAATTATTACAGAAATAGAAATTTGTCCTTGACTGTTGCATTCCTCCAGTCTGTGTTGAAATCTGTGGATAAACAATTACTTTGATTTTTGAAACTGGGCCGGTGTGCAGACTTTAGTATCACTGACCGACTGAAGTTAGAAGAACAAACCCTGTCATACAAAAATCATACTGTAAATGGTGGTGAATTCTATTTTTTGAAAAGTGTGAAGTATATCTGTGAAAACAAAGTTGTTGGTCTGTGGTCAGAGGAGCATGAAGCTGCCTGCAGGTGGTCTTGTAGCTTTTTATATCTAGAATCTTCTGTCTGAGCTCCTCAGACAGCTCCATGTTCAGTGTGGTGCACACAACTATAACAAACTACTCACTGGGTTGTTTGTTCCCTTTTAATAGGCTGGAAAGCGTGAAGGCACCTGTGACACTAATTAAGGTCAAACGCTTAATTTGAAACTGGGGTTGTGCATGCTGAGCAAAAAAAACAACTAATTTATCCAGTAATTATTCAGATTTTATTTGAATATTCAACTTCACCCCTCAGGACCAGTTCTGCTGGACCTGTCTAATCCTCCACCTTCCAGCCACCTTAACAAATTTAAGACCAATTTGCAGCATCAGGTTGTAGAGTCAGGGAACTTCAGGCTCTGAGAAATTCACTTTGCATCTTCAGAAGAGCAAGAACTCGTTCTCGTAATTCCACATCTCACAGCAACAAGAAGAAAGAAAGAAAAAAAAAAAGCAAAGATCAGGTCTCAGTTTTTTCCTTCTTGTTCTGCAGCAGAGCACCCAAAGTGTTTGTTTCTTCAATACAGCATGTTAAGCTGCACACAGAAGAGGCATATAAGGACATTAACCGCCATGACATCCGATACACTTTGAGCTCCTCTCCAGAGACATCCCTGCTGTTTTCATCAGTTAGTCTGAGCTTCAGACAGCACCGGTGCTCCTTCCCCCATCACACGGATGCAGATGGAGAATCAGAGTTTTTCTGCAGGGTGGTGGCTGGCTGCCTGTAATTTACTATATGCAGCGGTCTGTCACTTACACCCAGACGGTTTTAATGAGAGGATGCCTAAATAGGAGCAGTACCAGGAGAAGAAGCTCTCACCGAGCCTCGGCTTTCTGAGAAAGCAAGTAGAGGTCATCCAGTCATTACTGGCTTGTTTTTTATTGCTCTAATGATCCAGGTTAGAGCTTTAACAGTAACAATCTGATCTTAACTTCAGGTCCTTTGACAATAATCATCACAATAATGAGTGTATGTGAAAACAAGCAAAAGGATTTTATCTGTTTACATCTTCCTTCTCTTATCTGTCACAGCAGTGTAAACTCCTGTGATTTAACTTATCACTGAGCAGATTTACACTTGAGGGACTAGTTTGACAAAGACTTTAATCAGTAAGTATGTTTGACACAGTTACTGTTTAAAAGCTTAGCATTCCTTGAATGAATGTATATTTCCTGCCACCTTTAAAGATAATCTTATGTTGAGTAACAACAGCGTTTGCCATTTTGGTCAAAACCTTGTAAATGACATTATACACAGTTTCATGTGTGATCTTTTACTTGGACTATAGCCATTATTGTGTTGGCTAAGGTTGATTACCTATGGTGGCCATCTTTTCCCAAAGTGAATGAGTTGTAGATGTACTTGCAATGATGAGAATTTCACTAAAATCAGGGATTCTTGAGAAATTTTATTAACAGACCAACAGGCTTAACACCAAAGTTTTAAGCAAAAATATTGTGCAATGTGTAGTGCTTGTAGTAAGTGTTGCAAATGACTCTCAGCTACTACCAGAACAAATTTTAGCCTGATATTTGTAATATGGCTGGTTATAGCCATTTTTGTGTTTGCTATAGTTGCTTAGCTGTAGTTGTCATCTTGAATGGGATTGACTCCAAAAGTTAATGAGTTGTAGATGTCTATCTAATGATTGCTTTCTGAAAGTTATCTTAAAATCCATCCACAGGTTATGAGATAATTTGCTAACACTGCCAAACTTGCTGATGTTATTGCCCATCCCTGGGTTCATTTGCCTGTGAAGGGCGATAAGCACTGCAGGAGGAATGTTGAATACCACATGTAATGTGCACCTTGCAGGCACAGATTTCTCTTTTTTTAGAATAATTTGGGCTGTATTCCTATAATAACACCCAACTTGTTGGTTGTTTTCCTATAATCTCTGAGTGTGGCTGTGAGGGGAAGCCAACCACCTTATCAAGAGAATTTGTTGGGACAGCCTTCATAATTAATCTGTGATTTTGGGGCCGTTTTAGAAAGTCATTTCAGCCAAGCACAGCGTGGGATCATTTCCAGGCAGATGTTTGCCCCAGTTGTTGTCTCTAATTAAGGTCAAATTGTAGAAATAGAAACCGTGACTCTGTGATTCTGTGGTTGAGACTTTCTCGTTTTGTTTCAGGGCTGGTAGGATAAAGATCACTTTAGGAAAAATAAATATGGGGCTCTAAGCAGCATTTTGGCACATACTAACAATCTTTTAGTAAACGAACTGCATCTGGAGAATCACACCACATGTATAGTAAAAATGTATTTTTGGATGTGCAAATTATTTTTATTATCAGTTAATTCGTGTTTGTTTTTGCAATTAAATGACTGAAAACACCCCAGAATGCTTCCTGACTTTTGTAACTGTCAAAATCAGAAAAACAGAAACAACATTTTGATCTTAAAGTATCTGCAGATTTATTTTCTGCAGATATTCTTATAATTTCATCTCCTTTTCATGCTTTTGGTTTTTAAGTTTGTGAGCAGCAGAGTTTTCTGAACCAGTTTGTGTCTGTGATGTTCAAACGTACTGAAATTCACATGGTTGATCTATTTTTAGACAGATGAAGGGAAGACAGTCCATCAGAAAGTCAACATCTCCTTTGATTTATGATACAAGGTTGGAAAAACGCTTCTTTGCAGATTAGTGACTGGCAAACAGATAAAGATCATAATTCACTCTGTGCAGCGCGTACTTCCTTTGATAGAAAACAGAACAGGCACTAAAGTCCACTTTTGCAAAAGAGCAACTGTTCCACCACATATACGTTAACCAAATGTATTGATTTCTGGATTTGGCCTATAAATCAGTGCCTTTCCTTAAATCACAAGCATCTGTTTAAGTGACCACCTTAAATGGAAACTAATAAACTAACTAATAGCTTTTAAGTACATACATTCTTTGGCTGTGTGACTCCTTATAAGGACATTTTCCTTACTAGGCTCCTCGGTTCAGGCTCGTGTGTGTCTGTCTGTGTGTGTCTGTGAAGTCTGAGAAAAGAAGTTTACTGTAAACACTGTCTGTCTGTCAGTTGCTCCATTAAAGCAGTGTGTCTGCTTCATCTAAACACTCATGTTGTACCATCTGTGGCCAGCTGGTTGGGTAAAAGTCTCACTGGTGCTGATCATCAGTCAGATTATTAGCTGAATAATCAACTCAAGTGTTTTATGCACACTGACATTTAGTCTTCAGCTGTGTAGCATAATCATATTTATAGTTGTTTGACACTGAAGCATAGATTGCTTCTTGTGTGGGACATCTCCAGGCTTCTATGTAATGTAATGATGGTGAACTTTAAGTAGTTCTTTGACAAGTTGTAACTTGAGTGAAACAACGCAAGGGGCTAATAGTTTTTGAATAATGCGTCACCTTTTACTAATTATGCTAACTCCATCCTGCAGAGGGTTGTCATTTCAAGAGCTTAATGCAGCTGATATTTTGGAAGGCATTCAAAGGGTAAATGTTCAACATATCACCCATCAGTTGCAGCTAATATAATAGACAGAGCCAGTTTAGATTAACTTTGGACTGTCCAGAAAAACATGCAGAAGTGCCCTGATCAACAGCCTTCTTGCTAATAAGCAGCAGTACAAAAGATAACACCATGATGTCACCTTAATATGCAGGCAAGCCTTTTTTATCTCCTCAGATTTCTAGATTTAAGTCTTAAAACTCATGTTACATGAATTAGAGATGATTCTTTTATTTCCTCTCATTTAAATCATTGCAATTAACTTTTTACTTGTTTTTAACAACAACAACAAAAGTCTTAATCTGGCTTAAAATGCTGCTGCTAGACTCTCAACTGGAACAAACACTCCTGTTTTCACTGCCTCTTAATTTTAGGTTTCCATTTAAAATATTGGTCTTAAACTTCAGGGCTTTTCAAAATGATCACCAGATTGGAGGATCACCAGTAAGATTCTTTTCCCTCTGATTTTGAATCTGAATCTAGGAAAAGCATTGGATTTGTAAACCTAGTTCATATCTTAATTAGACTATGATTAAGTTAGTAATGATAATGAGATGTAATGACCTAAAAGTAAAAGAAGAGACTTAAACTTTTTGTAACATCAGAAGCAGCAAACTTGCCATGTTAAATATAAAACTGACTCTGAGGAAACGGAACAACCACCATTTTCTAAACAAAGAATAAAAGGAAAGGCTACACCCATGCCTCCTATCATCTGAGCAGAAATCATTCCAATTATAATTCATCCCAATATGTGCTGTGATCATTAAAAATATTAGCAACTATTGAAACAAAGTTTTTGTAAGCCTTTAAGTGTACCCTCACTCTCATGTTTTTGTCTGAAAAATGAGGCATTTCTGAATCTTGCACTGATGAATTCTTTCTTTGTCTCCGTTTCCTCCAGCTCTCGGCAGCAGCCCGGTTTATAAAGTCACCACATCCACCGTGCAGGACTGTCTGAATCGAGCGAGTGCAGTGACCAGTAACAGGCCCAGAGGAGGGGTCAATGGAAGAGGACCTAGCAGCAGGTCTCGGCTGTCGTCTAAACCTGAAGGTGCATACTGACAAACTGCAACAACGGAAACTAAATAATAATCCAATTCTCTAAAAAAAAAAACAATAAAACATTGTTTATTGTCACTGCATAAAGATTTGCAGCTCACTAAATAGCTGCTGTTGTATAAATTGTCCTTGAATCACTAAACTATGATCAGTAAACCTCTTTTTATTTGATTTGTTTTGAGTTAATCATTCTACAGAGATTATAAAAAAAGGAGCGACTCCATTCATTCTGCTGCTGTACATCCAGTCCAGAAACTCAGTTGCAAACCTGTAATACAATCACCTCAGTTTCTTTTAACTACACGATTGATGGGAAATTCAGCTCAGAATCCTGACAGTTGGGCCACTTGGGATAGAGTACACTGCCCTCTCCAGTTTCTGATTGAAACTGCAGCTGCAGCTTCTCTCATGTGAAAATCATCAAAGCATTCATTTGCATTCAGATCTTTAATTATCATTTTTCTTTCCCTCTGTCTTCTCCCCAGTGCCTCCAAAACCAGAGCACCTAAAGAGCCCAGTGACGCCGGTCTTGTCTCCTTTTGGCGTCATCCAGAAATCACCGCTCAGAACCAGCATGGAGGGCAGAGGAGGAAAATCAGTGCCTGTGGCCCGAGACAGAATGAGGGACAAACCAAGCAAAGTGTCAGACCTGATCAGCCGCTTTGAGGAAAACGGGTACTTGCTCTCCACTTTCTCTGACTTGGTGTTTTGTTTTTGTTTTTTTTTAATCTTCTACTTTCAATTAAAAGTAAGAATAAAAACTAAAGAAATTACATTTTCTGCAAAAATTGCAGCATTATTAACCTTTATTTAACCAGGCAAGTCCCATTGAGATCACAGATCTCTTGTTCAAGGGTGGCCTGGGCCTGAAGGCAGCCTAACATGCATGTTTTTATCCTGCGGGAGGAAACCGGAGCACCCGGAGTAAACCCACACAAACATGAGGAGAACATGCAAACTCCACACAGAAGGACCTCAGGTCCAACCCAGGGCTTGAACCCAGGACCTTCCTGCTGTGAGGCAACAGTGCTAACCACTAACTCATCGTGCTGAGCAGGAGTGCTGACTTATTAATGACTTTGCTCAAATTTACTCAACAGACTGAAACTAAAAGAAGCACAACACTAGCTAAAGGCTAAAAGGAGCAAAATATTAACTAAAAGCCAAACGTAACAATCTAGCTAAAGCCAAAGGTGAACATTAGAGAGATCTAAATGTAATTTTATGTGGAAAATATTTGTAAAGTTAAATATTTTGAAAAGTACAAAAGTTACAAAAAAACAAAAGTCATTGCACTCATTTCCTGAAGGATCTGAATGTTTTGTTATATGAATGACTAAAATAACAAAGTATGTAGAAGCAGGTAGGTTGCAAAAAATGTACCAAAATGATTAGAAAATCAAATGAGTGAATTCTGAATCAACATTCACACAATTAAAGTATTTGTTGTGAGGGACCAGAAGACGTTTTGATGAACTCCATCAGTGTCACTTCAGGGATGTTGAAATAAAACCACCCTCAGTGGGGCTTTTGTAATCAAAGTGACAAAAGTTTTTTCTTTCCTACTCTGGTTATTTCACACTTGAAAAGCAGAAGCACCTCGATTAAAGTCCTCACTCAGGCCTGACTGGCTGATTGTACCTCTGATGACAGCTGTAGTAAGAAGAGATGGTAGAGATTAGTCTGTGCCTGACGAGCCAAGCGTTAAGGGGAGATGAAAGGAGATTTGTACAGTCGAGGGAAAACACAGCTCCTCATTCAGTTGTTGGAAAGGATTTGCTGCTGTAAGATTAAACCCAGGAGTCAAAGGTAGGATCTCTTAAAGTGAACCTTCTCTTTGATTAAATATGTGTTTTAGATATTGTCCCTAGTTATTGTTGCATATTGATTTAGGAGTTTGTGTTGCTTTTATGAAAGGTGAACAGCTGCTAAGTTGTCTCATTCCAGCGCAGCATTAAATGATAAAGCCACAATGCTTTAAACCGGGGAACTGTATATCCTCCTTTCAGCACTGTGTACTGTAACAAGGTTTAGGTTCTACCTTTAGATTGTAGCTGATTGTTTCTGTGAAAGAGGCCCAGTAAAAGTGGTGGGAGGCACGACATCTTGTCTAGTTGCACCTAAAAGAGAATTAGGTCTGCAGCAGTTGCAGCCGACTAAAGTTTCACTTCTTCTCTTGAAGTCTGAAGCCTCTTTTTTTCCAGCATTTCTCATATTTTAATCTCTAAATGTGAATTGCAAACTCTAATCTGATATTCAGGGTTAATTTATTAATATTCAAGTGTGAAACAAAGTTGCAACCTTGTGTAATTTTGGCTCTCATTCTGACTCTGCTGAGCTGTGAATTGTTTACTAGTAACAGAAAGCAGGAAAAGGCCTCTGAGAGCAGAATTAAATTAGCTTACTAATGCACTCATTTTATTTACACGGCACTAGGCTGCCTTAAAGACACCTAGATAGTCGCACTGGAAGCGAAACCACTCCTCGTCCAGCTCAGCTTATTTTAATACATTTATATACTTGAACTCTCGCTGTGCTGTTTGTGCACAAAGAGGAACTGCTGCATGCGCTTGTAAGGTTGGTGTCTGTGCTTTTCTAATTTTAAATGCTGCCTCGCCACAGTTATTTAAGCTCTTTTGTGGCCTTCTACTGAGACATAAAGACATATTAATTTATATTAATTCGGTGGTTGTCAGCTAAGAACCGATTCATCTATAGAGCAGCTTCATTAGTCTGTTGTTGTTGTTCCTCTATTTATACACACTTCCTGTTTCTGCTGAGCAGCACCACTCATTGCAACAAAGAATGTCACTTGTATCAGTAAAGGTTAAACACCAGATATAGAATTCACCAGACACGGTTGTATTTTCTGTGCGTTAGGTTGTATTTGTCAGAGCAGAGATTAGACAAACGGCGGCTGCTGTTTTTAACGCAGGAGGTGAGTCAGTCACTGGGGGAAACAGCTACTGGAACAGGATGTAGAGCAGCTGAATTATAAGATTATGTGCATGTGTGCTTGTTTGATTTTTTAATTTTTGTCTGTGTTGATTCTCTCTTTATACTTTAATTTATCTTTTGCAAAGCATTTTATATATTTTGGAGCAAAGATGGGAGCTGAATGAGCTTTCTGTCTGTAAAAGTAGGACAGCGTGTACCTTCTGAGAGTAATACTACTTCTGTCCTCATTATTGCTGTGGCTCAGGTTGTTTTTTTTTTTGCTTGTACTTCCTCTGCATTACAGCAGCTCTCTACAGCGTCACAGGACATTTGTATGTTTCCTCAGCTTTATTTTTAACCCTCACACCCACGTGCAAAAGCACTTTGCTTACTGTTTTTCCCCACACTCACTGACAATATGCCAGCTTGAGCTGCTACCGACTGAACACCCCCATGTAATCTTTACTGTGTTTTAAAGCTCCTTTTGAACTCCTTCTGCATACTTCTTAGATTGACACACTTCCTCCTTTGATTTTCCCTCTCCTCCTCCAGCGGCACAGAGAACAAGAAAGACAGCTCGCCGGCGAGACACATCAACAAGGCTTCGAACTACAGCGCAACTCAACGCGTCTTCCAGAAGACTGAGGCCAGCAGGGTTCAGGACAATCGCGTCCCTGTAACGGCCGAGGCGCAGGATGCCAAGAAGCCAGCAGCTAACGGGGTGCTAGTGCAGATGGAGCAGGGCAAACCGAAGGAGGAAGATGAGGACGAGAAGAATCATAACAGTGTGAGGACAGACGCTGCTGAGCTGCTAAATGGAGACATGGGAAGTGCAGAGCAGAGTGAAGATCATTCACCTGCACACTCAGACAGGACTGCTGCGGAGAACCTTGCTAAAAACGAGGACAGAGAGACTAAAACAGAAAGCGTGCAAAAGAGTGAAGAAGGGAGCTCAGATCATAAGGTATGTACATCACTGCTTTGCTGCCCTGAGTCCTTGTGCTGTAAATTTAGCTCTGACTTTTTTGTTTCTGATAAACCAACCACAGGCATTTATTCATTTTCTCAGCTTGTCAGCACTGGGTTACAGTGGGAAAAATGTGTGTACTTTTGTGTGAACAGATGTCGAACGCTTGAGCAACTGAGTTTGTGCCCTAGCAACCAACCCCATGAGAATCTGTGGTGCCGGCTGTTGTTGGCAGATTAAAAATATCCTGGGTTCAGATCAGTCTCTGTCTTCTCAGGGATAAAAACAACAGCAGTCACACTGATCTGAGAGAGGAAAAATACAGCAATGCCAGACTGTTCAGTCATAGACTTTTAAACTGAATGGCTTTCTTTTGTTTTTCATTAGCAAGTTGTTTGTGGTTTTTAGTTATCTTGAGCTAACATGCACCATAATGCAGCTTTTTTATTACTACAGAGCTTCTATAACTTGAATTAAGCTGGAATAGCAACAAAAAGGAAATATAACAGTTTACCAGCAGATAAAATTGATCCTCTGGTCAGTGTGATCTGTTTTTAACCACAGACATATTTTAAAACAGACTAAACAGACTTCCTTTTTTGTTGTTTTTTCCTTTCGAAGCGTGCGAAGCAGCCTCAACATGAGCAGAAGCTCACTGTTGTCTTCAATGCTGTCAGTATTTTTCAGGAAACTGAGCCATCAACACTGTTATCTAATATGTACACTTTTTATGGTGTTACAGGTCAACATTTCAGTGAAATTATACTTTTTTTTTAAGAAAAACCATGTGCTCTGTACACAAAAGGGTGATCATCAGTTGGTAAATAAGGAGATACGGTATTTAATAACCAGGCATCAAAGTGTGCCGTTAATAACGCTTTTTAGCTGAAGGAGGTAGAGCTCATTTTAACTTATTTACGAAATCTATAACTTTATAATCCAGGTAATGCTGGAGGCAGATTGGAAAAGATGTTCTGATATTTTTACAGGTTTGAGAGCCAAGTGTTGGGTAAAATGTGGGTTTTTGATTAATCTGAGCTGAATTCCATGCAGATCAATATTTCCCACTGTGGAGAGAAAACAAACATTTTGTGGTACTAAGCATAATCTTATTTTTAGTAGAAATTTGTACAGCCTCACCTAACTATTCAGATATTAGGCTAAAATTTGATGTGGTAATAGCTGAGAGTGATTCCCAATACATACACCAACAAATCTTACAAAATCTCACATTATCAGATGAGATTTTGCATAACATCAGTTACAAGGCTTATCATGTAATAATAAAAGTAAATATAACAGGTAAGTAATATTGTGTGATAAAAAAATAAAACCCCTTTCAAAATGGAGGAGAACTGTGTAGCTCAAAATGGAAACACTTAAGCAAACTTCCCCAGATGTTTGCAGTTTCCTCCTGGTGTTTTTATGTGTCTATCTTTCCTGAAACAAACTGAGCTACGCTTCTGGTATTCAGAAATACAGAATGTTTTAAAACGTAAGGAGCACGGATCGTAGCTTGAATAACAAAAAAATGTCCTAACCAACCAGAGGGTTACTATCATTGTGTCTGTATGAGGAAATGGGAGGCTGTTTGGTGTCAGGTCACACAGACCAGCATTTAGGAGGAAGATGAGGCTTTGTTATTATAACGGTCATAATGCTTGGATAACTTTATAGCATGCAGATTGTCCCCATGATGGTTTAGATGCCTCTCCTAGTGTCTGACTTCTCACTTAAGTTTTACTTTTACAGAGTTGTATTTTTGTTTTATTTGGTGTCGTTTCCTTTATTCCCTAATTTCATTTCCTGTTTTGAGAGTCCCCACAACACCACAGCCTGGCCCCATTCTCAGTTCATTGTTAATACCACTCACATCAGTGCTGCATGCATACACAACAACCAAGCTGCAATTATGGCAAGCCAATTGTGTATTTTTTCAATATCCTTCATGCCAAACATCTCTGCCCACTAGTTTGGGCTACTAGTGCTGCAAAATGGCTGAGTAATATGATGTTGGTTTCAAGTTGGGCAAAAGCACCACTAGTTGGCAAACAGGGATTACTAGTAAGAGTGTTTGTTTAACTATTGCAAACAAATGTGCAACCTGTGCAGTGTAGTCATGAACTAGTGGGCAAAAATTGTGTTTAATATAAAGAATATTGAATAAATACACAAATATAATGAACACAAGACTGACCTCAGTCAACGGAGCTGGTTAATCAAATCAGTGTAATGAATGCACAGTTAGCTACAAAGATGGAATCATTTCTAAGCTCTGTAGTCTAACAGGAACTTCGAAGATATGCAATCAAAATGAAAAGATAAGAGACTGGAGTAAAATTAACAATGCTGTACACTTCCTCATTTTGGTTTTAGTTTCAGCTCAGTTAAAACCCATTTTCTGTAGTGATATGTAGATTTAAGGGTCTTTAAATCATAAAATACCAACTATTTATTATTAGATAACAGTATCAGACTGAAATCTTAAATTAGATCACTTCACTACCACTATTAAAATTCAATCATGTCACTTAAAATTAATTTTATTCATTTAGAAGCTTCGCAAACTTTTAGACATAAACCAAACAATTCAAGATGTCAATATGGAACCATATAAGTAACCTAATTCATGAATTATTTTTTTCCTCAGGAGACAAATGAACAAAAACTTTTTAACATTGCCAGCGAGCTCCTGCACACTGAGAAGGCCTACGTGGCGCGACTTCACCTGCTGGATCAGGTAAGGAAGTCAGAAAAATCCCCGTCTCACTTCTGGTTTCTGACTTGTTGGTTTACACTTCCCGAAACAAAAGTCTTAATTTTTCCTAAATATTTACGCCTCTCCAGGTATTCTGCACCAAGCTAATGGAGGAGGCAAATAAAGGAACTTTCCCTGTGGATGTAGTGAAGAACATCTTTTCCAACATCGCCTCCATCCATGCCTTCCACAGCCAGTTTCTGCTGCCTGATCTGGAGAAACGCATGGGGGAATGGTGAGTTTCACTTCTAAACATTTAATGGATGAAGCTGAAAAGTTTGGGAACTGTTCCTCTAACACACCTGCTCAGAGCTGAGACTTGCATATCCTGCTGTTGCTTAAAAATGAAAATTTAAATTAACAATTTTGGAGCTTTTTGTGAACAAAGCAGGCTTATATTAGGAAAATTCAAACAAGAACTGGATAAAAATTCTAGATATTCTTAAAGTTAAGTTTATACTGAAAAACAAACATCTGATGAGGCCCATTTTTTAGTCCACATCCATCGATATTCAATCCTTTTTACTTCTCCACAGGACATCCACGCCTCGGATTGGGGACATTCTTCAGAAACTCACACCCTTCCTTAAAATGTACGCTGAGTATGTGAAGAACTTTGACAAGGCCATGGAGGTTCTGAAACAGTGGATTGATCGTTCTCCTCCGTTTAAGGCCATAATCCAAGAGATACAGGTACACACTGTGAACTAGACTCCCTTGTAGGGTTGAGCGTAAACATAAATATATCTCTCTGTGATTCAGAGACAGATATGATGTGAAATGTTTCTTCATTCCAGGAAGATTAAAGCTTTTTGTTTTTTATCTGTACAGAGTCAAGAGATCTGTGGCAGTCTGACACTTCAGCATCACATGTTGGAGCCGGTGCAGAGAATCCCTCGATACGAGATGCTGCTGAAAGACTACCTGAAGAAGCTGCCTCAGGACGACCCCGACCACAGAGATGCAGAAAGTAGGTGGAAATGGCATCTAAACTAATCACTGAAGCTGGAGTTTCATGTTCTGTACAATAAATACCTTTTTTTTTTTTCACAGAATCGTTGGAAATTATTGCTACAGCAGCTACTCATTCCAACAGTGCCATTCGAAAATCTGTAAGTAAAGATGCTGATTTTTAAAGTCTGCCACAAACTCTCTCAGACTTTTCCATCTGACAAAAAATGGACTTTATTTGTTTAGGAAAACTTAAAGAAACTGATGGAGATTTATGAGATGTTGGGTGAAGAGGAGGACATTGTTCATCCTTCTAACGAGTTCATCAAAGAGGGAAATATCCTGAAGTTGGCAGCCAGGAATGCCTCAGCAATGGAGAGATACCTCTTCCTGGTGAGAAAACGGCTAAATGCACAAGTGCTGTTTAATGAAGAGCACTGTAGGGAAATATGCTGAGGCTGCATCAGTGAGTCGTTTACTCCCATGAACACCTCTGTGTGAGGAAACATGAAGACAGATTAGTCATATTACTGTATAATATGATTATGTTCAGGTTGGTTCTTATTAGCTGCTGGTAGAATGAGTCTTAAGTGCCTAATTCATGTTTAAAACGTCACCCTTTAATTCAGCCATTAGGGCTATGATGGTGCTGCTAGCTCTCATGTTCGTGGAGCTCATTTTCACTTTTCTTTCTGTCAGTTCAACAACATGCTGTTATACTGCGTGCCCAAATTCAGCCTGGGAGGGACTAAGTACACCGTGAGGACCAGGATTGGGATCGACGGCCTGAAGGTCCAGGAAACAACCAATGAGGACTACCCTCATACCTTCCAGGTGTCGGGCAAGGAGAGGGCGCTGGAGCTTCAGGCCAGGTACAACAACGTGTCCGGAAGGCATTTGCACAAACATCTCATCTCATTCTGCAGTCTGGTTTCTTATTATTCTGGATACAATGATGGCAATGTTCTAGGTCAGTGGTTCCCAAAGTTAGGGTCCGGACTCCACTGTGGCTCACTAAACACTAAGTTGGGATTACTGAGATGATCTTCAGATATCCAAAAATTTTTTTAATGATTTTTGCTTCTCACTAAAAGTTTTCTGAAATCTAAAAATAGTCATGAATGGAAAAAGTAATATATTACAAGTTTATAAATATTTAAAGATGAGCTACTTGTTTTCATTTTGAACGCCTGTTTCTGATTGATGATGTTTGTAAAACTCTCATCGGATTGATTGTGACAGACTAAGAATTTTAACTGACAGCATACAAAATAAATATTTTTCTAATTCTAGTTGAATTGAAAACATTTATAATAAAACATTTATAATAGTGTTATGCCAAAATGATAATCTAAAATTAAAACATTCAGGGCACTTAGACGATGTATTTATAGATTTGAGGTCTAAATGAAAATAAAAATACAGTAATTGTCCATTATAAACCAGTTAATACTTACATCTTAAAACATAAAAGTGCATCAAATAACAAGACTTTTTTTTCTTTTAGCCCTTCATGTAAAATAATCTGCAGCAGAGCCTGAAATAATAAATATGTGAAAATAACACTTATTGTTAGTTCTAGTAAACTGTTAAATTATTTATACATTTTACTGTAACTCTTATTGTGATTTACAGCTTGATAAATGTTTAGAGTTACAGTTTACACATAGCTATGGTGCATTTGAAAACTGTAAAAAATAACAATGTTTTAATTTAGCTGAAAATTGACTATTCCTGTCACCCGCTGAGCACTTTGTGCATTTCTTACATTTTTAGCACAATATAACATATTGTCATATGTTTTAAATAACTACAATGAATTTAAATTTATTTCTTTTTTAATTCTGTAAACCTCTAAATGAACATTTTGACCATAACAAACTTTTGTGTTTGTTAGTTTTTAAAAGAAACAGCGAGTTTTGGTTATATTTTTAAGCATTTTTTGCATTTTTTTTTCCTCAGCTCAGAGCAAGACAAGGCTGACTGGATTAAGGTACAGACAGCATAATCCTGTCAAATACTTCCTTATTTTGTGTGATTTAAAACTAATTTTGAATGACATGTATTTGATTCTTTTTTGTTGTGTTTATTTTAGGCTCTCCAGGAGACCATCGAGATCTTCCAGCAAAAGAACGAGTCATTCAAGAACGCTCTGAAGGAAGTAGAAGATGTGTCGGTTAGTGTCGCATCAGGGCTGAACACAGTGAAACTGTCACTGTCTGTCTGTGTCGTCACTCAGTGTGTTCTTATTTCTAATACAGGAAGCTGAGCTGGGAAAGCGGGCCCCTCGATGGATTCGCGACAATGAAGTGACAATGTGCATGAAATGTAAGGAGTCTTTTAACGCCATCACACGGCGGCGACATCACTGCAGAGCCTGTGGCTACGTAAGTTATTGTGCTGCCGCTGTCGTGTTCAGTGCATCTCCAGTGGGCGGTTAGGTTTAACCTTTTAAAGTGTAAATATGATGATGTTCCTCTGAAAAATCCACCTTATTTAGCTGATTTTCTGTGTCCAGTCTTTGCACCAAAGAGGTAGACAGCTCAGAGGTTTTTAGATGACTTCTAATGAAGAGTAAGCTCTCCTGATTTTTTTGAGGACAAGAATATTTTTTTCTTTTCTTACAAAACAAATGACTCAAATAACTGACAAAAACAGCATTTTTTTAACACATTGACTCATAAGCTATATTGATCTGATCATATGTCGTGCCTCTCAAATGTTAGGAAATGCACTAAACTGTTTTTTTATTCCTAACCTTACAGGTGGTGTGCTGGAAATGCTCAGAGCACAAGGCGCCGCTAGAATACGATGGCAACAAGGTGAACAAAGTCTGCAAAGACTGCTTCTGGATCCTGACGGGGAAAGGAGTTACTGAGGACAAGAAGAAAGGCATTCTGGAGGTGACGTTTAAATAAATACTGTACGAGTAATGTTCATCAGTAAAATAGTTGACAAGAAAACTAAATGTCACTTGATTATTTGCAGGACTACTGTATTATTAGGCTTTCGTTTTAATGTCTTAAAACTAAGTTTAAGACACTTTAGTTTTAATGTCTTAAAACTAAGGCCTAATGTCTTTAAAAATAAAAATAGCAGAAATAGAGCAGAACATTCAATTATCTCTTTAACTTAATTGCGTTATCATTATTGTTCTAGTTTAAATTTGATTTCCTTTTTGCAGATTGAGGCCGGTCAGTTTGCAGACAGCAGCATCATCTGTGGCTTCCTGCAGTACTCTGAGAAAGGCAAAATTTGGCAGAAGGTTTGGGGTGTGATCCCCGAGAAGGAGGGCGTGGTACTCTACCTCTACGGAGCTCAACAGGTGAAACGACAAACACACGAAGCAGAAGTGTGAACATATGTGCTGCTGTTAGTGGGATTCGTTTAACCTTTCTGCTTCTTCTCACAGGATGTGAAGGCCCTGTGCACCATCCCTTTACTGGGTTACATTGTGGAAGACGGCCCCCGACCCACAGACCCCCCGGCCAGCTTTCGCCTTTTGCAGTCCAAGTTCATACACAACTTTGCTGCTGAGACTGAGGAGGTCAAGCAGCGCTGGCTCAAAGTGATCCGAGAGGCGGCAACAGGAGCGATACTAACACGACCTGAGACTAACGGCAGCAGTGCCAACACGGACACCACTACCACACAGGAAGCCAATCCTGACAGCACATAACTGGAGTGGATGTCTTGTTTTTTAAAGCATCCAAACTGCAGTTCTGGACTGTTTGAGATGAACGGGATGTGTGGACGAAATGCAAACGCATACCTTCCCTTACGTTCTTGATTCTTAATGACAACGTGGATCGATTAGTGCTGGACAAGCTGCCTTTTCCTTTTATTTCCGCTGTCTCCTGGATTTTCTCCTGTTAGAACTGTGCTGGATTACTAACAAACATGTCTGGTACAATCAACACTAGAGCAGAGGAGCTTCAGGATGCATCCTCCTCCCTCCGTTGTGCACTAAACGACAGCTCAGACTTCCACAGCGCCCTGTTGAGGATCAAAACAAAAGGACAAACTAAGCCTGCTGGTGCTGTAATTTTATGTTCTTGTATAGACAGCTTTTATTTTTGTTGTTGTTTTGATTCAAAAAAGAACAGTTTTGTTTTATGTACAGTAACTAGTCACAAGCTTTGCTTCTATAAAAGCGGGGAAAAAACCCATCTGAACATATTTTCTTTATTTCCTCATTTTGTTTGCAAGGATTGTTCCACAGTGATCATCATTGGATAATGATGGTCTCGTCTCTCCTCTCCTTTCTCCCACCTAAACTCTGCTTTTTTTCTGATGCTGAAGGAACAAATTAAATAGAAAACATTTGAGGAGTCTGATTGCCCTAAAGTTGGTTGGGTCTAAAATAACAGCTTCATGTGGTGCCAAATGGATGGGAGATATAAATCAAACCTTTTTAGTTGTTAGTTTTATATTACCTCTTGTATGAGTATAGTATTTATACAGAAACTCGTTCGAACAAGTTCTTGATATTGTAGGCAAATACAAATGTCTGTTCATGGCTCCTGTATTCAGTTTCATAAATGGCAAATTTTAATTTAAATGAACCTTCTGTGCCAAGGATTTACTTCCCCAGTGGGCAAAATAAATAATTCAAATAATGCAGTCTATTAGCAATTGTTTTTAACAAGATTTTCTCTATTATAGTTCCAGTCTAACATATATGAACCACAGTAACATCAGTGATATTATAGTATGTTTGCTTATCAGATTTGAGCCACAAAGTAGGCAAGTAGGTCACTACTTTCCAACTAAACTATGAGGGTTAAATTGGTTTAAATGGCCTTTTAAAATGCTGAGAATTCTGATAAATGTTTAATCGTTAGTGGCTATAAGCAAAGCTGATGCTTATTAAACGGTTTAGGTCTGAGAAAGTGGAAACTAATCGTGGATAGAAGTTGTACTCATCAATAAAAATGAAAGTCTTGACCCTTCATTGTTTTAATATACTTCATACAACTCTATGGATCTGTAAATTGCTGTTTATACTAAAATGGCTCACTGCAATCATGTATTTAAAATAGGTTAAAGATAATTTTTTGTGTCTAAATGACACAGTCCTCACTTCCCAAGGAGAGATGAGCCACGATCATTATCTTTGCGAGGTTGAATTTCTTTCTCCTATAATTTGAAAAGCAGCACAATCAGGCAGGCTGAAACAATGTAAATGTGTTTTTAGGGCTGTAATTAGTTTTATTATTTAAAGTAATTTATGGAATATGACGAGCATGAACTTAGCACAAAATTGTTCCTTCCCAGTCAAGTAAGAAGTGCAACTTTTTTCTTTTGTTCACCAGTTCATAAAATGTTTTCGGGTAACTGGTAACAGTGCTGGACAGACCGTGAGGTGAAATGTGCCTATTTTTTTTGTTTCGAAGTGAGTGTGTCTGTTCATCCGATGCTCCTGTGATCGATGCTGGTGCTCACTTCATTCTCACCTCTCTGCAACGTCTCCCCTCAGTATTCAAATAAAAAAAATGAACAAGAGCACAAAACTTGTCTGGTAAATATGAATGTAAAGCTACATTTCTGTGCCCTCTGACCATCTTTCCAAAGGTTTTGAGAATCTATGCACTTTACAGTCTTAAAAGTGTACCTTCAAAAGAAATAAAATGCATTCAGTGATTTGTCTCTGGTTTGTTTGGTGTTCGAATGATTGTCTAATCTTTTATATTAGCTTTTCAAACCAGTGCAACAGTTCTGCTTTCCTTTTTTTTTTTTACTTTCCGTGATGCTACTTTCACAAAGTATGCATTGTTTTGGTTCCTTGTTTTGCTTCTCTTATGAAGATTTTTTTTTTACAATAAGTCCACCAGACACGCCTGTAAAACGAGGTGAAGCCAGTAGATACTGGTTATCAGAGATGGGAGACACGGGAGGTACAGCATGTTCTGGGGCTGCTTGGCTGAATTTGCCACAAGGTGCAATAAAATCTCAGGACTATCAAGGCGTTCTGGAGCAAAATGTGTCATAAAGTTTGGTCTCAGTCGCAGGTTGAGTCCTCCAACAGGATAATGACCCAAAACGGCTAAAAACAAACATCGGGCTATTCAGAAGTGGCCTTCCGAGCCCTGATTTAAATCCTATTTAACATCTGTAGAAGGAGCCCTTCAAATCTGAGATTGTGGACCAAATACCTGTGGACAGGTGCAGAAGTCTGAGAGGGACATGAACCAATGACTGCAGAGAATCCCTCGAAAGGTTGGGCTATAAAATAATAAGTTGAAGGTACCATCCTGTCTGTAAAGTCCAGTTTCATTATTTTTTAATAATTCTGTTGAACTGCAATTCCAAAGCAATCACTGGTTTTCATTATTTGTTCATTCAGTCTTTGTTTCTTATTACTTTTGTCTGTTTCAAGTTGTTTAAGAGGCCACTGTGTGTTTTTCTGTCTTTAACGAAAGGGTAAAAACAAATGATCTGCACCTGGGCTGGCAGTGGCTCAGGAGGTAAGGGTTCATCCTTCGTCCTGAAACTGGAGGGTTGCTGGTTCGAGCCCCTGCTCCGTCAGCTGTTGTGTCACTTGGTGGTGGTCAGAGGGCAGCTTACGGCCATCAGTGTATGAATGGGTGATTGTATTGTGAGGCGCTTTGGGGTCCTTGGACGAGATAAAGCAGCCATTTACCATCTGTACATGCGATAAGGGAAGGCATTAAACAAGAAGGTAAAGAAATCATAAGACAGATGAATTCAGACACTGAGTACAGTCAACTAAACACTGTTCATTTAGACACACAATGACTCCACTTACCAGCTAAATTAAACTTTGGTAATTCAATTATTTTAGTGACAGAAGACCTATACATAGTTAGAAAAGATTTATTTTCACAAAAGAAAAAAAGAGACAGAACAACCAAAAGCATATCAAAATCATTTGAACAAGTAAAAATACCCCAAGTGTGTTCTTCAAACAGCACTACTTTCACACTATTAGTTGTCATAATTAGGATTGTGACACAAAATGTGCCACGCTATAATAACTGCGTCACAACAGTCCATAGACAAGACGGATCAGATAGTATAAATCTGTGATGTTTGATGTGGACATAAAAAAGTCTGTTATCCTCAAACATCTCAGAAGCTACAAATCTTTCAGAAAGAGATTATTTTTGCATTCAGCTCTTGGGCTGTCGGAGCAGGCCACGGATCCTGCGAACGAGGGCCTGGATGAAGGTGTAGCGAGAGCGGACTTGACTGTAAAGGCCTTCCACCTCGAGCAGTTTCCTCTGCAGAGCCTCCCCGAACCCTGCAGCCATGTCGCCTTTCAGCTGCAGCCACAAAAATAATGAGGGTTTAGAAACTCAACAGACATTTATGCAGCTAATGTCATTTTGCAGCCATTTCTTACCAGGTCCAGGTCTTGTTGGCTGACTCTGGACAGGCCAAGTCCACGACCACCGCCGGCCTGCAGTCCGCCAAATGATTCTGAAACAAACAATCAGTAAATGAGATGAGTTTTACAAAGCTACAGCTTCCCTCTTCTGTCCTTAATTTAAAAAATCCTAAATATAATTTTTAATGTTTGTCCCAAACCACAATCACTTCACATTCACAATACATTCACAACAAATTATTCACAGTTTTAGCAGCTGGGGTTACAGCTGCTGATTCGGTGCAGTATGTCGTGAAGCAAGCCTTCACAGAAAACAGTTTCCTAAAAAACCTCTAACTGTGTCCTTGCCACATCTCTTTGGCATATTTCATAACTTTCAAACACCACCTCACAGGATAAAAAACTCAGTTGTTGCAAAAAAAAAGAACTTTTTTTCTGTCCTTTATTCTCATTGACTGATGGACGAGCTCCGTTTTCCCTTAAAAATAACTTCTAAACAAAAGCAGCAATCAGAAATAAACTGCAGCGATATTATCTCTGCTTTTAATATAAACATAAGAACACAACAACTGCTCTGAACGCAGATGGCCTCCGATCTGATCACATTTAATGACTGCTTCAGATTCCCTCACAACTCAGTCACAGTTATTCAATATTAATTTAAAAACTATAACTATCAAAGCTCAAACACAACAAAACTGGACCAAAACTCCTTCACAGTCAAACCGCTTGGACCTGAATTTCCCAATCTATCTGTCACAATAAACAGCTGATGAAACACGGTGGAGCTCCTCTGTTAGCATCGAACTGATCCACAAACAAATCAGCTTTAGAAGGTGTAGTTATGTTACTGTAGGGTCCAGAGACTGAGACTGGCTACCATTTACTGGGCATCACTCCTACACACAATGCTCAATGCAAAAGTGGACGTCTAGAAAAATATATTTTTTCTCCTACAATAAAAAAAGACAACTTTGTAGCCAATGCCAGTGTAAATTTTGAGCATTAAATTTGTTGGAGATGTACTTAACCAAACTGCTGTGTCTGCAAATTCACTGCCTCAGGTCTGCTTTTAAAATACATGAGTCTTAATATGAACTGATCACACTTTTAACTTATGTCTGTGTCTAGCTTTAAAGGTATTTTCTTACCATCTGTGAGTCGGGATCTGAATAAACTGGCTCCAGGGATCAGGGAGTCCTTGGGATCAGTGGGGGTGCAATGCAGCAGGTAGTACTCCAGGTGACGCCACAGCACAAATAAACTGGTCTCAATAACATCTGAGGAAGACGGAAGCTAAGGCATTTCTTCATTGTGTTATAGCAGCATTTATCTCCTCGATATAATGATAATACAGAAAAGAACACAGAAGACACAGATTGATGTTTAAACCCAGCTGGGAAAAGAAAGCTCACTGTATTTGTAGTTGATGCCATAAGCCTTATGAAAACCAAAGGATACAGGAGCACAGAGCCAGCAGCTTGGCTCTGTTGTTGATAAGCTGGACCAGTCGTCTCTTGGCAAGCAAGTTCCTCTGGATTGAAGAGATTTTCTCCACCCCTCCTGGACCGGATACCAGGCCTTGGCACAACTACACAGAGAAAATATGATTAGATCAAATAAACTGTTCTTAAACACTTCATTGAAATGCTTAAAAAATACAAGTTATAACATATCTCTATCTTTCTGTGCTTGAAAACTTCTATTTGAATGTCTAAAGTCAGAAATTATAATACCCTTCAAAATACACAACCCAGATTTTTTTTTTTAAACTCTTTGATTTGAAAATATGTAATTCAGGGAGTTTGTTCAATCTGTAGACAATGAGGGGTTTCAAACCCTCATTGTAGACAGTCTACAATTAAATATGAGATCCATTTTCACTTGTTTGTTTGGTTTCATCCTTACCTCCTTGAGCTCCTCTGGCGGCAGCTGATCCAGGTTCTGCAGCTTGCCCAGGCTTTGTCTGTGACATTGGTGGAACTGGAAGAACTCTGCAGCACTGTTCTTCAGCAGGTACAGGACCAGACCCAGGCTAGGGACCCGGGAGTGGGCAACTGACGGCAGAGAAGATGAGAGATCTGAAAAAGACAAGAAAAACTTAAGGAGCTGAGTGCTTAAAAGTTCTTAGATTTCTCTGCTGATTTGTATTGCGACACTGAAAGATTTTTTTTATATATAGGATAAGGAACAGTACTTTAAAATGGTAGAAAAAATACAAGTTTAACAATGACTTGATTCAAGTCATCTTCTTTTAAAGTTTTATGTATCACCGACCTGAGCGTCCTCCGTCTCTGCCAGCTGGTTCACTGCTTGACGGACTGAAGAGACAGATGCTGAACTGAGCCTGAGGAGAACTCTGCAGTAAAAGAGTCTGGCAGTACTCCATGATGTTGGCACACACCTAGAAGACAGAGGAAATCAGAAGTCGGATTGCTGACAACACAAAACTGACTAAAAAAACATTGATTACAGTTGCAGACACTGCAAGGCCTTTGAGGAATGTTTGTTTCCAGTGTTCACTTGGCATTTTACTGTTAAATGGAAGCCTAAGAGTAATTTACTGAGAGTCCATTTAGTAAATGACGACTGTTTAACCTGCAGCATGGCCACCTCCATCTCCTCTCGTTGTTCAGCTGAGTCTCCAGGTGCAGAAATCTCCGCCTGCTTCAACAATCGCTCCCGCTCGCTTCCTGCCAGGCGGCCCAGCAAGGACAGACACAAACGCTGCAAAGGAACAGAACTGTTACCAGCTGCTGAGCTCACACTGAAAGACAGAAATTAACAGGATTGGATGGAACAAGATTCAAGTTTTAGACTTTTGTTTTCTTACCTGGAATCTATTAATGTGACCCTGGAACTCCATCAGGGCAGCACTGTTGACCTCTCCACCCATCTCAAGGACACCTAGTTGAACATAAATATTCACTGAGCCTCAGATTATGGGAATAAAAAAAATGCACAATGATGACCATAGATAAATGAATTAGGAATTAAGTTTTTGCTTGGTATGATATTTTTGTACCTGGTAGAGCAGTTTTACTGATGATGCCCGTAAGCAAAGAGAGTTCCTGCAGAGCTCCTATACTGAGCTCCTGACAGCGCAGCAGGGACTGAATGGTGTCTGCATGGACAATAAGCCACTGGAGGACCTACGCAAACATAAAAATTAGTTAATCCGCTCAAATCTTAATTTGCTTCGTCTAGTCCCGCAGTCAAAGGCAACAAACCATTTAGCCCAACAGGAATTAACAGAGTCTATACTGATTAAAGACCCCACTTTCTTACTTAATACACACAAAATCAATTAAATATTTGGCCCTTTTGTAGTCACAATTCTAAAACAATATAGAAGGTTACATTTGTTTACCTGTGCTGCCCCCTGCTGGTGATTAATGGACGTAGACGTCAGGATCACCTGAAGGAGCCTCAAGGCTGGTAAAAGGATCTGCCTGTACCGGTCCATAGGAGTTGGGATGAAGCCAGAAGGATCCCTCATCACCCTGAGTCCACAATGACACAAACAAATTAATAATACAATTTTTATACTTCAAGACAACTCAAAGTCCCAAAATAAAAAGGTTGTCAGAAAAATCTATTTAAAGAACAAATGATTGACTGAAATATCTATTAAATAAGTTCACTCAACCCCAGGTTTATGAATGTGGTGGAACAAAGATGTTGTAAAATGTTGCCATTTTCTCCTTCCTTACCTGTGGGAATCACTGTCAGGTAGCATGTCGAACACCTGACACTCAATCAGCTGTGCCACCAGCCCACAGCGCAGCAGCTCCACTGCTCCCTGACCAGTTTTAGCCACACGTGTTAAAAGAGCCTGAGGGTACACAGGACGGGACACAATCCTACATTTACTTGGAGACATATTTGGGACTTTTAGAAGCAACAATCCACAAAAACTAATGATCTCTTTACCATCTTGCTCTCATAGATGTATAGTGGTTTGAGGAGGGGTGGCTGGGGAGCGAGCAGGCTCTGCAGAGCAACATCGTCTTGTCTCAGACTCTCCACCAACGAACGCAGGTAGCCACTGTTGCACACATAAAGCAGCCACTGATTCTGACGGTCTATTGACAGGATACGGTCCAGAACTGCTAGGGCCAGCATCTGACAAAAAGACAACCACAGGGGTGTTAAAGAAAGTCGGGTTTAAATGTAATTTTACAGTATGGGATAAAGATAACATAGGAACAAAAATATTTCTATAAGGTTGAGGCTGCAGAAAAAACACAAATTTTGGACATTACCCTGCTTATTTCATGGCCATCACAGGCATCCCTACACACAACCTCCATCAGGGCCTTGCCATAGCTTTCAATGATCGCTAGGTTCTCTCTCTGCAGTTTGGAGAATCCATCTTCAGGTGCTGTGAGGCGCTCCCACATAGCTTTCCCAGCTGCAAAAACAAAGAGATTATGTTCCTTTAAAATCTTAAAAAAGGGGCAGGTCTCTGCTGACAATTTGTAAAAAATGTGTTTCTGTGGTACCTGACTGCAAAGTGTCTGGTTCCTCAGGTTTCTGGGCAATTTGGAGGTAATACAGCAGAGAGCCGTACAGGTGAGCACGCAGCCGCTGGTACCCACCTCCTTACATCATTAAAAATAACATAAAATATGTTTTTAACAACACGCATCAGGTGGAAAATAAATGTTTGAGTCAAAGGGGTTTTAAATAATCACTAACCAGTGCAAAGGATGAAGTCCAACAGCTTGCGGAGGATCAGGTGGAGGGCTGAGTTAGCGATGGAGGCAAAGCCAGAGGACGTTTCAGATCCCACCCCCTGCTGCTGCTCAGACAGCACTGATTGGCTGAGCTGAGCTGTCAGAGTAAAGACTGCTCCTGCAACAATGGGCATCAACTCTCCTGCTGCATCTTCGGACAATACCTAGATAACAAACAATTTGTTGTATTATTTTACTAGTTCAATGTATGTTAGAAATCGTTTCATTATTATTAGCTGATATTTTGTTTACAATTTCACAAACTGCTGCAAAAATGCAGTAAAATATCTATTGGGCTGTATTTGCTTCTGCAATTCCAAAACTCCTTACTAACTTTATCATGCAGATCGAGCAGGAAGTCTCTGATGATGAGCTGCCTGTCATCAGCCGGGATGAGATCAGCTGGGCAGGCAGTCAGCAGCGTCTCCACCAGGCTCCTCCAGGACTGCAGCGCATGCCGCTTCGCTGTCAGACTCCGACGAACACGATTACGTTCCACCACGTGCTGTAGGATGGAGTTCACCTCCTACCAGGCATGAAGGAAATAATTAGAAAGGCATTTTGGCTACTGTGTAAGTGACTACAAACTCTGAAGAAAAATAAAATGTTTAACAGTAAGTTTTTACATCTCAACATTTTGGAAACTAAATGAAAAAACAAATTGCTCTTTGCAAAATGATTTTTCCTAAACATTTCTGCCCCACACATTTAAAACCACAACAAGACTTCTCATTTATAAAATCAGAACATGAAGGAGTCCCCATAAAGTTCACTTACTTCCAATAACAGAGGCCTCTGTCCGATTGCTGCCATTCCTTGCAGAGCATTCACCTCAGCCACCAGCACTCTGTGAAGCAACTGGGAGGAAAACAAAAATAAATGTTTGACAAAAGAATAACTGAAGATAAATCTTTAAAAAATAAAATAAGGCATTTTCCATCTGTTTGCTCACCTTAACATTGCACACAGTGTGTCCTTGCTCGTTGACGTGCTCACAGTTGGAGATGACCTGTTCTATCTGAGTCCGCTCAAAGAAATCCAGCTGCAGCAGTTCAGGCATATCCTGACTGAAGTCAATTTCATCCAACACACTCAGCAGCTTCCTGCGCACTGATGGAGACACGTCAAAGTCAATACAGTTTAATTCTTAAATACTCAGACTCTTAAATGACATCTAAATAATCCCTGTTATTTATAAAATCACCCTTTTGAAGTGAATGAGGGACAAATGAGGCACAAACCTTTAGAGACTGTGTCAAAATGAAGAAAACCACTGACTGATCGGGTCTCTTCTTCCATGCCTGATTCTCCATCAGCTGGAAAGACAAATAAAGCTCTTTAAGTGCATAGGATCACATACTTTGCTTTGTAGCCTTGGTTACTGTGAGGTAAATCGTTCATAAGTTTTTCTTTGATTTTATTTTAGAAATCGTTTCCAGTCCTAACTTTTATTAACAAATCAACATAAAAAATGCAATTAGCATTATGAAAGAAGAGCATTATATTTGATAAAGCTCTGTCATTTTTCAGACCTGCATGCTGAGGGTGTGGCTGGTCATCCAATAAGAGGCTGACGAGGCGCTGTGTGTGTGAACGCTGGCGGTTCAGTGAAGTTACTCTCAGCTCAATTGCAGCAGTTTTCATGAGCCATGACATCTGGGAGAGGGCAGCAATCTGGTTACCTGAGGACAAAAAAAACAAAAATCAAGATAATAAAGAATTTGCTGCCAGTTTATTTCTTAGTGCTACTATCTTTAGGCTGCTTTAGGATCCATTAATTCATCCCCAAAAAAAATAATACTTAAAAGGTACTGTGCCGTTTCCAGCCTCTTTTGTTAGAAGTTTTAGATTTATTAGCAATGCAAATATTTGTATAATTCAGCATCCTGAACTCACCTGGCAGGACGAAGGGTAGGTGTTGCAAATGAGAGAACAGGAAGTCCTGGCTGGTCCTCAGGTAGCGCATTGTGGGTCCAGATGTGTCTGGACAGGCACACAGCTGATAGATCACCTGAGAGAGGAAGCCAAACAATCAGAAAATCTTTTCATAGAGCATGAATTGAATTTTAAACATTTTGGGGTTATTTTTCTGGCCAGTCAATAATACGTCAAAGCACCTTAGTTTTGTCATTACCTGGTAGCAGAGCTCTGCGAGGTGAGGGGCTTCCTGTGTGAGTACGGGCCCTGATCTCTTCTCCGTGCCTCTCTGCAGCAGACTCAGGATGGCATGCAGGCAGCTGCGAGGGCATCCCAACACACCTGCCACAAACAGCAAATACGACAAAGGACTTTTACGTAATTTGTTCCCTTTTCATTAGAACAACAATCCAAACCAACATGTTAGTTTGAAACCCCAACCTGGGTCCTGGAGATTTGTTGAGGACACAGGCTTCTTGACTTCATAACCCAAAAGGTAAAGGGCCAGATTGGGTGCCTTCAGCTCCAAGGAGGTGATGAGCAGATTCAGGATGTGGATCTGGGTTTCATGTCGGATTCTTGCCACTTTCTTTTGTTGGTCTAAATCTGAAGGTTAAGAAAATTGTTCAGATACTAACACATATTTTACATATTTTAAACTAAAATTGGTGCAGAAGATGCTATGGTACGTAAGTACTAGACAATGAATTACCGTCTTCTTTTTCTGTTCCCTCTTCTGCTTCTTCATTGTCTAAACACTCCACAAAGCCGGCCATCAGCTTCTCACTCACGGTCTGAAGAACACAAACAAAGATCCTGAACTCTAACTCAAAGTTTTTATCCAACTCTTGTCCTCAATTCTGTTACAAACCTAAATGACATCTAAAACAAGCAGGTCAAATAAAAAATAGTAAAATGTTTAACTATAAATCTAATTAAGCTTTCACATACCTGGTCGTGTGTGAAATCTCCCACCAGCCTTATCTGAATGTTGGGATAGTTGGCAATGCGACGAAGAATCTTTGCACTCTGAAAAGCTGCCTCTGGGTTGGAGCTGCTGTGGTAAAGATACCTGCAAGAGACAAGCAATGGTCATCACTCAGAGGCATCAATTCTAAGTTTTCTTTTTTTTTTTTACCAAAATATTTTTATTGAGATTTTTAATTTTGTAAATACAATCATGTAACTATCTGAACATGTTTTCTTTGTGGTTATTACATGACTGTAATTATTCTTCTCAACTCAGAGAAATGAGAACAAGGACAGAAAAAAAAAAAAAAAAAAGACATGGGAGAAAAAACAAAACAAATCAAACAAAAACAGCTTCTCAAAAACGGGTATTCAAGCAGATTGCAAACTGGTTACATGTAAATACACATCTATACAACATGGCACACTGCAGGTTTCGGTAAATCAAAACTCGAACAATCCTTCTGACAAGTCTACGTTCTTAATAAAATTAATGAAAGGCCCCCAAATCCTTTCAAAGAGATGCTGTTTGGATTTCCTAATATATGTTATTCTTTCTAGTGGCAAATTAGATGCCATCTGTTTTAACCACTGCATGACACTAGGTCTGCTGATATTTTTCCAAGCCATAGCAATACATTTTTTTGCAACTAGTGAGCTTATATCTATAAAGGTACATTCCACTTTACTAAAGTTATGCTTCTCAGGGTATAAAGCCAACAGGAACAATTTAGGATCTAGTGAAATTTGTTTTAAGAGTATTTTTTCAATTGTATCTTTCACCTCTGCCCAAAATGCATTGATTTGTCTGCATTCCCACATACAGTGTATTAAAGTCCCTTTAGAATTACACTTTACACAGAAATCTGGTATGTTGTTATTGTATTTATTTAAATGCACGGGTGTAACATAAACGCGCATTAGCCATTTGAATTGTAGAATTCTANGGAAAATCTGAACACCCAAGTATTCAAAATGTTCCACTACTTTAAATTGTTTAACTTCTCTGATGGGATTAGTCCTTTCTTCAACATTTAATACCAGAATAGAAGATTTTGCATTATTTGTTTTGTAACCTGAGATTCTCCCGAATTCCTGGATCACTTCCATCACCACTGGAATTGACTTTTTCAGATCTGATAGAAATAAAATTACATCGTCAGCAAATAGAGAGATTTTGTGCTCTGTGGGGCCCATTGTTATCCCGGAGATTCGTGGATGAAGACGAATGGCTGATGCCAATGGCTCTATTGCCAGAGTGAATAATAAAGGAGAGAGAGGGCATCCCTGTCGACAACCTTTCCTAATTTGAATCGCCCTTGAAAATATTTTGTTTGATACTATTTCTGCAGTTGGATTATTATATAATATTTTAACCCATTTAATAAAGTTACTTCCACAATTTAACCTTTCCAATATGTTAAAAAGATAGGGCCATTCGACCCTATCAAAAGCCTTCTCCGCGTCCAGTGAGAGAAGAGCTGTATCATTAGTGTTTTTTTTACACCAAGTAATATTCAGGACCCTTCGGATGTTGTGGTATCCTTGCCTCCCAACTATAAACCCATTTTGATCCTTATTTATTATATCTGGTAGAATTCTTTGTAACCGTATTGCTAGTAGTTTACAGATGATTTTGAGATCAGAATTGAGTAAACTAATGGGTCTCAGGTTTTCACACTTATTTGGGGGCTTACCCGGTTTTGGCAGCAGAATAATTAGAGCCTGATTCAAAGAGGGAGGCAGGGTGCCTTTTTTAAATGATTCCATAAACATATCTAGAAGGGGTGAGAGCAATTTATCCTTAAATTTTTTATACAGGTCGATGGGGATTCCATCCGGTCCCGCTTGTTTGCCAGATCTCATTCCTTCAATGGCCCGTGCTAATTCTTCTTTATTTATTTCTATGTTTAAGTCTACTCTACAGTCATCTGCAATGACGGGGATATGTAGTCGACTCAAAAACTTGTCTGATTCCACTTGGTCTAGATTTCCTTGAGTATCGTATAGTTTCTGATAATACTCTTTAAAAGCATTATTAATATCTCTTGGATCTATTAGAGTTTTATCCTGTGTTTCAATTGATGTGATTGATGTTGTTCCTTCAAGCTTTTTAATCTGCCAAGCTAGAAGTTTTCCAGCTTTGTCCCCTTGTTCGTAAAAGTTTTGTTTCAATCTTAAGAGGCTGGATGCTGCTCTGAGACTGGACATTTTGTCATATTCTGCTCTGAGGATCAGCAGTTGTTTTTTCAACTCAATATCATTTGTTTGAAAAACCCTCTCTTGTATGTCCTTAATTTTATTTTCTAGATGCTGCCTTTTAGTCTTGGCTTCCTTTGACTTCTTGCCTGTATAGCTTATAATATGCCCTCTAATAAATGCTTTAAAGGCATCCCATCTGGTGGATGCTGTTGTTTGATTTGTGTTCAATTGAAAGAACTCATCAATCTGTAGCCCAATATATTTAACAAAATCCTCATCCTGCAGCCATTTATGCTGAAAGCGCCATCTAGGGGGGTCTCTGGTGAGATTTTCATCACAGTAGTTCAGACAACATGGCGCGTGATCTGAGATCACTATGCTGTCATACATACAGTTTTGAATTTTAGATATTAGTTCTGTTGAGATTAAAAAATAATCTATTCGGGAGTAGGTCTGAAATGTTGCTGAATAGCATGAGTAGGTTCTAGTTTGTTGATGTAGTTCCCTAAAGATGTCCACCAGTCTAAGAGCTTTCATAAACATCTGTATAGTTGTTCTACAATTACTATGTGTCAGATCTGACCCTGTGGATCTATCCATTTCTGGAATAAGGGTGCAATTAAAATCCCCTGCGATCATCAAGCGCCCCTGTAGTGACGAAAGTAAGAGGAACAAGTCTCGAAAAAACCCAGAGTCATTTGTGTTAGGACCATAAACATTAACCAGGTTAATTTTTTCCAATAGTAAGGAGCCCTGGACTATCAAATATCTACCCTTCTTATCTTTGATAACATTGTTTACAAGAAATGGGACAGATTCATGTACAAGAGTCATAACTCCTCTTGCTCTAGAAGAAAATGCTGAAGTGAATACACTGCCCCGCCACCTCCTCCTGACCCGGCTCTCATCCTCTTCCATAAGATGTGTCTCCTGCAGAAATACTATTCTGGAATCCAAATCATGCAATCTATTAATGACTTGTTTAACCTTCTTTAGGCGTTGTAGGCCCCTGCAGTTCCTTGTAATCATTTTAAGATTTAAAGCTTTCGACATGTAAAATTAACCAGATTACCGGAAATGGAGAGAAAAAACACAGTTTACCCCATACGAACATGAACATGTGAGAAGCTTAAACATCAAAATAAAACGTACAATATATCCCCTAAACCTGAACTTCCACTCCACGACCGACCTCCAAGGGTCTCCCTCCCCCCTCTGTACACCTCCCGTTATCGCGTGTGACCGACCCACACGCAGTGAGGAGCAGTCTAACCACTCAATAACCAAAACTAAAGTTTTCTACCGATGCTGTTCATTATGTATAACATTTTAACCTTCCACATGTTTATACACGGGTTTAAACTTATTGTTCACAACGACCAGCATGTGTTTATTCTTGGCATGCCTAAGCAGAACTAACTGTGTCCATAATAGTCCATTTCTGTTCCACTATCCATAGAACTGACCGAACTAGGCGGCAGTAAGGCCAAACAAATTCACAAAATGTTAATTTAAGAACCGTATGGGTGTTCAGCCCTTTGTTACCTCCCCGTCGGTTTTCTTCTGGAGCATCTTTAGAAACTCGCGTGCATCCGCCGCTGTTTTAAAAACATGAGTTCGGTCCTGATGAGTTACCAGCAGCTTGGCTGGGTGAGCCACCCCGTTGCGCAATCCCAGTTTGCGCAGCTCCGTTCGTATCGGGTCGAACTGCTTCCGAAGCTGGAGCAGACCCGCCGCAGCGTCTGGGTAAAACCGGACTTGCTGATTCTGGTAGCGAATATCAGTATTAGCCTTTGATGCGAGAGCAATAAGCTGTTTATCCTTGTAGCTGAGAAATCTCATTATTAAAGTGCGAGGCGTTGCGGTGCTGTCCCTCCGGGGTCCAATTCGGTGCGCTCTTTCCACGGTCACCGCTCCAACACCGAGGGTCTCCGGCAGCCACTTTTCCAGGAACTCGCATGCATTTTGTCCTTCAGCTCCCTCCGGTAGGTTGACCAGCCTCAGGTTGTTTTGTCTCGACCTGGACTCCAGATCCATAACTTTATCTTCCAAGTCTTTCTTCCTGGCCTCTAGCTTATCCACCTTAGCTCGTAACGTCTTTATCTCATTCTCCGCATCAGAAATGCGTGTTTCTGCTTCTGTAATTCGCTGAGCACAGTCAGTTATCTCTTTGCGTACACTGTCGATGGAGTCCAGAACTTCGTCAAATCTAGAGGAGAAATCCTTTTGGATTGAATTAACCACAGACAGTATTTGGTCCACCTTGCCGCTTTGAGACTTCGGGCTCTCTTCTGTGTCCGCGGCAGCCATTGGAGCTGGGCATGAGCTAGCATTAGCATTAGCTTTCAGCATTTCACCTCGAAGATGATAATCCGTCAGTTTATGTTGTTTTGCTTTTTCACTTCCTTCTTGGGACGCCTTTGCTGCTTTAGGCATTATTCCAATCACCCGCGCACTCTGGCCGCTTAGTTCAGTTTGAAAGGAAGGTATTTTAGGTCAACTTTTTGACAAGAACAGCAGAGCGGTGAGAGCACGTCCTTTCACCTGGCTGCCATAACCGGAAGTCAGTTTTCCTTTTTGATTAATATAATAAATAAATACCTATGACTCAAAGAGAGGTTTAAAATTTCAACAGATTCTGGAAAAATTGAATATAAATGATAAAAATTCATTTACACAAATCCTCATAGCAAAAACTGTTACACATACCTGGCAATGTTGATGATGTGATCAGCTCTGCGGGTTTGAGGACTGACTCCCTGGAAGAGCTGCTCCAGAGGGGAGACAATCAGAGAGGCCTGGCTCTCTCTGAGGAGGTCCATGAACACCACCTCCTTCTGCAGAGCCAAATCCAAAAGGCAGAGGCAGTGCAACACTGCTGACTCCAGGTGCTTTTTACCTGTAAGGAAGGGGATAAGAGATGGACCACACTGTCAGAACAGCTGCACACACAAACCGTCTGTATCTCTCTGACAGCAGTAACATGTTTGCCCACCAGGGAAGGGTGCGTAAGTGTCCAGCTGGCGCACGCCCTCCTCCAGCAAACTGAGGCAGAGAGCCAGCATGGGTGAGTCGTTAAGCAGGTGAAACATGATGCTGTGGCCGGGGGGCTTGTCTGCAGGGACCTGCTCTCCCTGCAGCTCCACGGTCTCCTGGATGAAATCTGATGGCTGAGGCTCGTAGTTTCGCAGCAGCTTGTGGAACACCTCCAGGACAGAGTCAGCTACCTCCCACTGAGAAAAGAGAAATAAATAAAGTTTGTAAAACTTGAACACAAATCTGGAAAAATAAAAGGTCAACATGTGCATGCTTAAACAACAAACCCGCATCTTCCAGAAGGGATAATTACCTTTTCAGCTGGACGGCGATATGCTCTGGTGGGAAAGGGGAGGAATACAGACTCACGCAAGAAGTTCAGATAGGGCTGAAAGCCAGGCACACGTAGCCCCGCCCCTAAATTAAGAGGCACGCTGCTCTCAACTAAAGTGCTGATCAGATGGCAGAAGGCTCGTGCCAAAGGGTACTCCTCACAGCTGGACTCGATCTCATTCAGCTCAACCTGAGACACAAAAACAGTAATACAAGTTGTCAAACGTGCAGCGTCCTATTACAAACACAAATATAAGTCAAAGTCATTGCAAAAACATTTATATAAAACACAAATCATTTATGTAGTTCAATAGTTGGGCTTCAGTTATGATTAAACTGTGCCAAATCAAATTTCACAACTAAACCTTTCTAGACGCATTAATTATCATTACGTTTTTCAATCTTAAAAATGACAGTGATAATCATACCTGCCAACTGTTACAAAGATTTTGTTCTCCTTTTAAATAGAGTGCCTAAGTGGTCTAATTGAAAGTTTTATTAATTAATGCTTTGTGTATTAAGAATTCGACATCAATAAGGAAAAAATCTCACCTCAATTCCTGCTGCTTGCCTCTGACCCGGGGCTCGAACAGTCTGAAGGATCTGTAGAAGAAACCAATTTTAAAACTGACATTTTTGTACAAAGGTACCTTAAAGACAGCCATTTTGAAGATTAAAATAATATCAAAGCATTTTAAAAATCCCAGGGTTCCAGACTTGATGTTTTACAGAAGTTCAGCCAACACACAAATTTGAAGTTCCTCATAAAAAAAAAACGAATAAAAACTTTTAAAGCAAAACATCCTTTTCTTGAAACTGCATAACTTATAAATATTTGTGCAGCAAGCAGTCTTAAGTAAAGTCATGTACTATTTGGCATACAAGTGCATCATTTCCTCTGAAAAAAATCATTCAAAAACACTTATAATAAGTAAACAAGTAGGTTGCATTTTCAAAAGTCTCTTTCAGTGTATAGAACTAATGTATATATTAAATTTTAAGTAATTATGTTCACGTTACAAAAGGGCACAATTTTTGTCTCCATAAATTGACTCAAATACCGGTAGTTCAGTTCTACCTGTGTGTACTCCAGCGACTGCCAAAGTGAAGCAGCAATTTCTGGTGATTTTCCAAAGGCTGCCAGGGAGTGAAGGAGCTCAGCCTTTAAAACAGGTGGAACGCTGCACTGCAGCAACCCCAACATCACTACAACTGGGGTCCACTGAGGATGCTCACACAACGCCAGACGGGCATTTTCACTCTAAGGGAAAAAAATAAAACCAAAACTAAATTAAAATTTACATGACATGAGCAAAAACCTAAATATGATCATCTTTCCTCCAAGCTGTCTCGTACCCATGTGATAATTGTTGTGAGTAGCTGCAGAAAAGATGTAAGCCCTTCCAGCTCTCTTTGGGTGATGCCTCGGAGTGGCGGGTGGCGGTAGTGTGCCGAGTCTGGATTAGGAAAATCTCGTCGCAGGTTCTCATGGTACAGCATGAGGGAGTGAAAAAAATGCTCCCAGGACACTGGACTGCCTGAAACCCCCTGGATGTTGTCACCTGCACATATGTGTAAGAGATTAGTGCATATACATTAGGACCAAGCTTCTTCATGTTGATTATCAGAACACCTAAATATAAATTCAACTTACAGAAGTAATTGAATTTTGAGATTTTCCTTTTGAATTAACACATAATATTGTAGAAGTGTAATTTAAACACTAGAACTAAGTCTTTAAAGTAAGGGCAACAGACTGGTCTTACTGTGTGTAGCTCCATTTGTTTTAAGAAGACTGAAGCAGTAATGAGCACACTGGGGGCCGTTGGCGAGGCCTTTCAACATGCGAAGATAAGAAATATAAAGGGTGGAGGGCAGAAGGTCTCCCATCTGACGCACAAACTTGGACAGAACCACCTGTATTTCAAAACATTAACGCAAAAAAAAGAAACTTTTCAGCAGAAAGACAACTACTTCTTATTCTTCACGTCAAACTGTTGAGCTTCTACTTTGGTTCTGAAAACCAGACTCATACCTGTTTGTGAGGAGGTCTTTGCAGGGCCATGCCCATGTAGGTTCCCTGCAGTGAAGTATGTTGGAGAGATTCTGTGGGACACCAGAACTCCAGGCCCAGCTCCAATCCAAACGGATCCTTATTATAAAACTCCCCAATCTGAAAGCACAACAAAGTTTAATAACCTAAACTTAAAGTGTGAAGCCACAGCAGCAAGTTTCCTTTTATGTTTTGGCTACTGTTTGAGTAAATGTTGCTTATCAGAAAATAAGACATCGAAACTGACCAGAACCATAAGATGATCCAAGTCCTTCCGCAACAAAGATGGAAGTTCGCTGTCCATCTGTAGAGACATGTGCACCAATCGGGCATCTTCATCTGCACGGTTACGAAGCTGCTTTACCTACAGAAAAAAACAAAAACAACGTACACTTAAACTGTGTAAATTGACAGCACGATGAATGATTTAATAGTTTCAGAGAATAAATATACAATCTCTAACCTTCATTGGCATGAGTGCCAGGAAGTCTGTGATGAGCGAATGGAGGCGGCGGATATAAAACTCTTCCTGGGCAAAACCCTCACATCCCAAAATGCCCTCCTTCATGAACAGAAAAACATCTCCCAACAGAGCCTGATCCGCCAGGGCTTCGTCTGCTTCAGTGAACTCAACAAGAGCTGCACAGTAGCCACATACATATATTGATGACATTACATTTCATCAACAACTTGTGATGCACTTTTAGTACAAGTTCAAAGAATCCAAGACTTACCTGAGCCTTGTGGCAGCTGTGAAAGAACTCTCAGAGACAGAGCCCAGGCAAGCCGACACAAAGCCTGCAGCCCAGGAAGCTTCCAAGGCTGGCTGTCCATCAGACGACTGTGCACCGCAGACACATACTGCCTCTCTGTCAGCAACGGCAGCGCCTGGAGAAGATCTGTAGGAACACCACACAAGGAAAATCAATCTGTCCATACATGTAAATGAAAGAGTGCCAAACATTGCACTGGTAGAGTAGTAGTTTTTATTCAAAGATCTATAGAATCTCCTACAAATTTAAGTATTTGATATGCATTCACCTTCTCTGTCTTCAGTTCCCTGCTCTATAAAGCTGACGTCCAAGCAGTAAAGAAGTGCCATAACCAGAGCAAGGTTCACGCTGTCCAGTGAACCGTCAGCTTGAGCCGTCACAGTCTCCAAATGGCCAATGAGAGCCAAGGTGTCCTCTTTAGTCAAGGGGGACTGACAGGTCCATGAAAACAAGCCGTCTGCCAGTGCCTGTCGACATTCTTTGATGAGGTCAGAGACCTGGTGACAAAAGTGCAAAGAAAATAATGTCAATATTTCTTCCTTGATTAAATCAAATACATACTTCTACTTCAGGAGTAATAACACAGTGAGTTGAATTATAGAAACAAGTATATTTGTGGATAATGACTTTTGCTTTTTGTTAAAACTAATTATTGCTCCTACCTCCTTCCTGTGCTTTTCATTGCCTAGGCCGCGCTCCCTCTGCAGCCGTTCAAACTCCCGCGTTACACTTATCTCTGACACTAAGGTAAGGATGCGTTTGGTCAGTCCCTGACTCATCAACTCATCTGTAAAGCGTGTTGTCAAAGCCACCAGCTCTCCACTGAAAAAATAAAACAATGCATGTCATCAAAAGATCTGAGAAAGTTAAAGTAAAGTATTCCACCCTGTTGACAACAACAAATTCATCATCATTGACTAAAAACATATTATGCTCTAAAAATACTACTCTTGAAATTGATTACCTTAAGTCCAGAGTAAAGGTCTTGCCATGACGTGACTGAATGAGTGTGCGCAGAGAGTTGGCCACACAAAGCTTTCCATCCCAGTAGAGTAACACAGCCACCAGACCTCGTGTCAGGCCTGAAAAATGGGGCTGCTGTTGTTCACCTGGTGAAAAACAATCACATTCAATGTTTCATGGCTGCATTGATTGTAATTGTCTGTGAATAAAGGAATTACTTCCACATCACAAATATGATCAGATCAAAGCTAAAACAAAATATTCAGTAGCATTTAAAGTGGTTGTTGTTGTATCTCCTACACAAAATGCAGCCTCAAAATTACCTTCAAAAGATGTTCTTATAAATAAGCTTTGTTTTTACTCTACCTGCCAAAAGAAGCTCCAAAGCTGCCAACTCCCCAATGTCAAAAAGATCACTGAGGATGAAGGCCTCCGTCAGAAGCTGTTCTGGAACAAGACGTGAACCCTGCTGGCCTTGTATTGCGATGCCTTCTGTGCTGGCTTTGCGCACTTTTTCTCTCTGCTCTGCGCTCTTTGGCTGAAAATATTGAGAAGATCAGTTGATAACAGAGTCTCAAAAATATTTTACATATGGATCTATTAGTCTGATGACACTAAAGGATGTAGGCTGCACAAGATGAGAAGAGAAAAACTAACTTGTGAATATTCACAAACAAAACAAATACAAAAGCTGGGTTGTATGCAAACTATCTCACCGGATTCTTAAAGAGTGACAGAAAGTGTGGTTTGTGTTTCTTCAGTTGCAGATCCAACAGGTGGACAGTCTCTGGTTGTCTCTTCAGTACAGCTGCATCAACTGTCTCCCATAACTCTTTTAGTGGTCCCCACAGGCTGGCTCCTAAATGAGAAAAGAGGTTCATCGCACAAAATTGATTTCTGACAACCCCACGACCAGTGCCACCACCAAATATAACCATATTTGTTACTTGATGGTGATCAGATCAAATTTATAACAATCTCTGTGTAAACAAGAATATAGCAACACGGATGAAATGGCAGAAATTTTGCCTGGGCCAACTCATCTTCTCCAAAGCGCTCTGCCACAAACTTTAAGGATTCTGTTTATCCCTACCGCTGCTCCGGATTTATTTATTGCCATAATGTGTGGCTTTGTGCATGATGTGAAAGCCACTCATCCATTATGAGTAAAAATCAAACAATCTTGTCAAGATTTATTTGCAGACATTCAATTAGAAACAAATTGTTTCCTATGCTGTATGAGTACAAACTGCATTTTTGTTGCTCTGCAGTCTTACCAAAACTTAAAGTTTGGATTTCTGAATTCCACATGCATGCTTGCATTATTTATAAATACCCTTTTATCTAAATTATCTAAAAACACAGTTAATTAAATGTAGAAACAAATTGTGACTGACTGTGTGGGTTATTAAAGCTTCAAAGGACTTTGCATTATATCTCAACGTTATGTTGATTAATATATTTATGGTCAAAATGTTGCCATGTTAGCGACTACAGATAAATCAAACGAATAAGTACGAGAAAACACAAAATTACTGTTTAATGTCAAAAGCATCTCGAGACTACTTTGAACCTGTTGCATTTAACGTGTTACCTTCTCAGAAAGGTGCAGTATTACACAAATAAATTCACACAGATACTTGTATGAAGTTGGATCCAAGGCATTATAAGTTAGTTTCAGTTTTATTTCCAAGAAACTGAACACATCAACTGAGCAACTAGACAGAATTGAACTGAAATATATCTAATTCGTACATGCAATTCATGCCTACGTATGTACACTCACACATGCTAATTTCACGTTTAATAGCCATAGTCAAGGCTAGGCTAAAGTAGCCGAACAGCCCCGTGCCCGAACTTGAGTCAGTCATAATTATGCAGTGAAAACATGTAATAACAGCAAACTGCCAACTAAATTTAACACATATTGGCCTTAAGGCGTCATATTAATTATTTCCAAACAAGAGAAAAAAGTTGCAACCAAACTAATTAAGAAAATAAGCATTGCTACCTGAATTTACCGCCATCGGCGCCGCCATGATACACTCAGACAATTTTGGACAGCAGGTTTTTTGTTTTCTGCCGGTATGAAATATAAAATGTTAAATGACATATGATAAATATAGAGCTACTTGGGCCACAAAACAAACAAATACACTCTTAATATAAAGTGCATACTCACTTACTAAATCATGTTGATATCTTAAACATTTTTATGTTTCTGTACGAAATTTTCAGGCGAGGTCCTCAGACTATTGGAGCGGTTTTTAAGGCTTTCTACGATGGGAATTGTAGTTTGAATTGTAGTAGGAATTGTAGTTCTGTGTGCGTCCTGAAGCATGTACAATTTAACTGAAGAAATTATTTAGATTCACTTAGAACTCTGTTAAATTATCTGTGAAATAATATTACATGTTAATTTAGTTCAAACAATACTTATGATGTGTTAGAATATGTTTACATATCAGACGGTCCAACATTTGTTCCGCCTTGTTTTGGTCGGTACTGTTTTAATGTTGCACCACTATATCCATGCAGCAATGAAGCTGTGACCGCTTCAGTAAAAATCTGTTATTCGTGACTTTCTGTCGTACGTACCATTGTAAATGTAGGACATCACTAAAAATAGACAGTTTTATAGTATTGTAACCATGGCTCGGGTTGTAAAAGTGTTTCGGACTCTTCGGAATCACTGGAAGAAATCTACATTTGCTGTGTGCGTCCTGTCCTACGGGGGGTATTGGCTGTATGGTAAACACTGGTGGGTTCCTGAGCTTTTAGATTTTCACTGTATGTTGTTATGTTTATTTCTTTACCCTAAATGTTGCAAATTGTGTTTTATTAGTGACAATATTGTGCGCAGAGAAGCTTGTCAGTTGGCCAGGGTAAAATATTACTTTTTTTTCTTTTAATAATCTCATGATAATACAATTATAACGTGTTCTTTACTTTAATGAACTCATCATTATTGCCTCGTTAGGAATTTGGACGTCAGTTGATAGCGCCACAGGACCGGCTGAAAAAAGCAACTGTTATCTTGAACCCTGCAGCTTCCAGAGGGTAAGAAGACAAGAAAAACAAGCTAGACACAAGTGACTCACATATCCATCTTTCATAAAATAATCTACTTTCCCAATTTAAATTTTGTCAGGAAAGCCAACAACTTATTTGAAAAGAATGCTGCTCCTATTTTACACCTGGCTGGAGTGGAGATTACAGTAGTCAAGGTATCAACAACGTTTGTTTGTCATTACGTATTCAATTTCAGTAGCTTTGGAATGAGTTACTAAACACGAGATTGTGTTATTTGTTGCACTTTCCTCCACAGACTGACTATGAAGGGCAGGCAAAAAAGCTGATTGAGCTTATGGAACAAACAGACATGTTGATCGTAGCGGGAGGGGACGGCACTTTGCAGGAGGTCATCACAGGTTTGCTGCGGAGGCCAGATCAAGTAATATCATTTTGCTAATTTCATCTGTCATTATCACGCTATATACCAATTAGCAGCAACTGCAAAATGGAAAATTAGGTACAAGTGCATTTTCTGACAACAGGAGACCTTCAGTAATACACCGATTGGATTCATTCCACTGGGTGCAAATAATTCCCTGAGTCCAAGTCTTCATCTGCTCAGTGACAACAAGGTGAAGTAAGTAACATGTCAGAAACAAGCTTTTATTTTATATAATCCATATATGCATCTAGTTTGATCATTTTTACATTCTGTGATATTTTTAGAAACATTACATCAGCCACGGTGTCCATTTTGAAAGGAGACACTGTACCTCTGGATGTGCTACAAATCAAAGTAAGAAACTTCAGTTTGATGCAGATTTCTCTTCTTCACAAAACCAATAAACTCTACTGCTTCCATTACAGTTTGTTCAATGCATTTTTTGTTTTATAAAACAAATGAAACGATCAATAAAGAATATTGCTTTGACTTAACAGTGCAGTAAAAGATTTTATAATAACACTTGGCCACAATTTCCTTTTTTTTTCTTTTAATATATGTTTGTTTTTGCAGGGGGAGAAAGAGCAGCCAGTCTTTGCTCTGATCGGATTGCGTTGGGGAGCTTTCAGAGATGTGGCTGCAAAAATTAGCAAGTAAAATTACCCAGAAGGTCTCACTGACTCCATAATACATCAGAAACATAACAAATTTACATTATTATTTTGTCCAAACAGATACTGGTACCTTGGACCATTGAAGACCAGCGCAGCACACTGGTTCCACACTCTGAGGGTAAAGTCTGTTTGTTCTCAAAGATTCTGGATGAACAACAATGTGTCAGAATAAATTTCACTTTGGAAAGGCATCTCATTAGTTTCACTTTTGGAAAGTAATGTTTTTTTTTTAATATTGCAATTTTCAATATTTATTTCCCCTGCTACAAATCTTTATTTTGTATTCTGACAAATGTGCATGGTATGTTTTTAAATGAAACATAAAAATGAAGGAATGTAAACTGGATTGTGTTGTGTTTTATGTTTCACTGTAAACCATAAACCTCATAATTTATTAAATGCTAATGTATTTATATCTCATGCTGTTGTATTAATTTTAAACATATATTTTAGGAATGGCCTGTGGTCCGAGACGTTTCTGTTTCTTGTTTAGCTCCCACTCTTCGGCCTCCTGACCTGCCCTCCCAGAAGCCCCCCAGGCCTAACCTGATCTACCGCATCGTCCGCAGACTGAAGAACTACTGGAACCCTCCAGTTGAAAGTAAACGGACAAATATTGGATCTAAATCTCAGGACCGCAGCATAACAACACACCGAGCCTTGTTTTTGTTTGTTTTTTTGGGTCTGTTTTTGCTCAGAGCCTCTAAAAGTGGAAGAGCCAGAGAAGTGGGAAGAGCAGCAGCTGTCGACAGTAGAGCTCTACGTCCAAACTCACAACAAAAACCCAGTGGAGCGGGTCAGTGGGAAAATTAATGGATCTTTAAAATCTACCAGCTTCTCTTAAACCATGATACCCACATTAGGCCTCATCTACCTTCTTGTATCTCTAATTTTTGTGCCTCTTTTGTTTGAATTTGTAGCGTGTAAATGACTCTTTGATGATCTGTGCCGAGCCGAACGACTTCACTGTGGGCGAGTTCGTCAGTGTCGGGTCAGTACCTGCGATCTTCACTTGTCTTTCTGCCATTCAGAACACATAAAAGCATAAAAAAATCTATTAAATGATTGTTTTTACTTGTAATAAGAGTTATTTCTGTAAATGTTTTTTATCCTAGAAATAAAAAACAAAAGGATCCGACAGTATTCACAGAAAATTCCACAAAACTGGAAGCTAGTGTTTGTCAAGTAAAGCTGCTCGAGGTGAGAAATAATTAAAATGATTGAAGATTTAAACTTACTACATCATGCTCGAGCAAGTCGGAGCAGTTTTGTTTCAGTTTCTTATTAAATCTCAGTTTTTGTCTCGTAACATGTCATTTTTCTGTCGCTCCTGCAGGGTGCCTCTGGCTTCTACAATATTGACAACGAGGAGTATGAGGCCATGCCTGTAGAGATAAGACTGTTGCCAAGGAAACTACGCTTCTTCATCAGTGCGGAGCGCAGAGAGCAGCTCCTCTCACAACCACAGTGATGAGAAAACAGAATCAGAAAAAGGACTAAAACTAAAACCAACTAAAGAAACTTCATGTCATCAAATCCAGAAGGAACTTTGAAAACAGATTTTCTGATCCATGACTTTTAAATGATTATAAAAGCTGTTTCTTTGCAAAATGTAAACCTAAAATAATAAGTTGGAGTTATTTTAACCAGCTCAAAGCAGATTACATGCCTTAATATAAAAGGACCAAGGCTTATTGATTTTTTTTAACCAATCTTGATGTTTCATAGAGATATATTGAGTTTACTGAATTATTCACAACTCTCATGGTGTGTAAAGGTGTTTAATAAAACAAATACAGTATGTCTGTCCTGTTGAAAGTCCCCTTGGGTTATACTGTTATATTTGTTATATTTAATTCAGTTTGTTTCTGTAGCACCAGTGCATGACAAAGGTCAGGCACTATCCAATAAAAATAAGTCCAAGTCAGATTCAAATTCAAAAAGGGTCAATTCATAAAATGTATAAAATGTTTCCTTAATACCATAGATGTGGTTTGCCTTTCTTCTCCACATATCAAGACAACTGCTGAATACAGTCGAAAAATTCAGAATGGACCAAATATACCACTTTGCTCTCTATCTGCAGGGTTACTTGTGGTTCCTAGAGTTTCCATAAGTGGAACGAGAGGCAGAGCTGTCAGTTCTCAGGCTCCTGTCTTGTGGAACCAACTTCCAGTTTCTGTCTGTGAGGCTGACAGCCTGTTTACTTTGAAGATTTTCCTTTTTGATAAATCCTATAGTTAGGCTTGGTTTCAGCTATCCCTCAGATATTCTGCTATAGGCTTAGACTGCAGGAGGACAAACTGACCACATTTCCTCTCTCTGCTCCCCATGTTTGTATTTACAGTTATTTCCCCCATAGAAACGACACCTGAACCACTTGCTGTCTGTCTGTTTCCTGTCCCCTCAGCCCCCATCAGATTGAGGCAGATGGCTGCTCATCCTGAGCCTGGTTCTGGTTCTGGTTCTGGTTCTGGTTCTGCTGCAGGTTTCTTCCTGTTAAAGGGGAGTCATTCCTTTCCACTGTCACCTCCGTCCTGCTCAGGATGGAGGATTGCAAGGAAGTGAAGATGCAACGCCATCTGCTGGCTTACTTAGACAATTTACTAACTGGCATCTCATAACGTACTGGATGTGAGTGTTATTGGATACACTGTACTGGATTTATGGTTTGGACTTTGTGTGTGTGTGTGTGTGTGTGTGTAGTGCCCTGAGATGACTTCTGTTGTGAATTGGTGCCATAAAAATAAACTCAGTTGAACTAAATAATGCATTTTTATTCAACATGAAAAATGAATGTACTGTTCTGTGTATGGTATAAGTCGCTTTACAGGGAATGACAAACTGAACTGACTTATCTACAAATTGTTGTTTTTTTGTCCATCTTAGAGCAGATATTAGCTATCAGATTACCTGAAGTGTGGACACTTGTTTCAGTGCAGCAGAACGCTGTAGGGGAGGGAGGACAACTGTTGAGCAGGTGAGATAACATTTGAACAGTATCAGTATTTTATTGTTTTACAAAGGCAGTACAGTTGAACCGACTGTTGCTCATGCTGGGTTTTGTGTACATAACTGACGCCTCTTACAGTGAGTCACGTAGGTAGAGGTGGAGACTTACAATCTGTGATTACTCTTGACTTTTAATACGATCAAAAAAAGAACAGTTACACGACTCCGATGTGTTGCTGTGTGTGCAGCACGTCGCTGCGGCTGACATTCAGACTGTACAGTAATCCTTAGCTGATGCTGGTACACATCTGTGAACATTTCCACAAAGAAGGCATTTTATACAGTGGTGTGCGTGCCGTGTACATTCCTTGTTACACTAAACATACACTTGTAAAGCAAACAGGGAAATTAAGAGAAAGCAGAGTCAACACACATTGAGATTACTCAAAAGTGCAAACACAATTTTTCAGCCGATAATGTCAACATACAAAAAGATAGACAAATTATTTTGCTATAGATTCAAAAATGTCACATTTTAAGGCCCCATAATAAAAATAAAGCTTAACTGCCCCTTTCTTTCATACATAACAGTGCATTTTAGTCTTTTTGTTTTCTTTTAAGTAACCCAGAAAACACCTCAGAGGGTCGTGTCCAAAAACAGATCAAGTTATAAAAAAAAAAGTCCCCACACCAGAATCAGATTTACCCCCACAACAGCATAATTAGAATATGATTCTGATATCTGTAAACTGTAAATCTACAAATGAATAATAAAAAAAGATTTAAAAAATACTTGGAGAACGAGAAATTGAGATTTGACAAAAACAAACAAACAAAAAAAAATTGGCCTTGTGTGTTCCAACATGGAACAAATCATCTCTGTGAGTGAAAGTCTGATGTGAACTAACAGCACCCTGCCAGCAGCATTCAAAGGACACATTTTGGCCCAAAGACGGCCTCAATGAGACGGTGATAAAAGGTCTGAGAGAACCTCTCAGCTGGAACAGTCCTTTCAATGAATCTGACCAAAGAGAAGTTAAAGCTTTTTTCTCAGCTATCAGCAGGACGACAACAGATCACCCAATAAATATATATATGTATAAAAAGAAATCTTTATCCACAAGACAAGGAGAGAGGATCATCGTGTGTCGATAAGCTACAAACATCTTTATCTTTTCAGCTCATCTCCACTCTGCAGTTAGTTGGAACTATAATTCAGAAACCGTGTATAAAACAGTTAAGCCTGATATGTGCATGAGAACAATCCAGTGGTGGACATGGTGCAGCGCTCATAATAAGTGGTACACAGTCACGGAAATATCATCGACTAGTTAAAAAAAAAAAAAGAGAAGCAATGACATAAAAAATTCATTTGAGCACATCGATCGCTTTCTCTGACAAACAGACACGAGCAGACATGTCCTGTGTTCAAAGTGCATAAAGCTGAAAGTATTTATAACAACTAGGATTTTCTTTCCATCTAGCTTCATCATAATTACCCCTCCTAATTATAACAGGAGGGTAGATCACCCAGGGTGCTTTTTTTTCCTCTCACCTCTCATTTACAGAGGTGAAAGCAACAGTATATATTTGTAATATTTATTATCACCCGCAGCTGAAAGGCGAACTGTATGTGTGTGTGTGTGTGTGACCAACATATCTCATGAACCACAAAGACAAATTTTGATGAAACTTGCAAAGAGCAATCATGATGTACCTGTACAACTATTTAACTTTCAGAGTCAGCTCGATTCAAGATGGCTGCCATAGCCAACTGACCAATGAAAAAAGGATTTACCAGAAACAGTTTCAGAGATATTTAGCTAAAATTTGGCTTGGTGGTGGCTGAGACTGATCCCAAAACACATACTCTGAGAGCTAATAAACTGTGCAAAATGGTTGCGATTAACTATATAGAGTCAACTTTGTTAGTAAAATATCTAATAAAGCAATGGATAAAGGATTTTATTGAAACTTTTAGGAAATAATCATTGGAGGCACATTTACAACTGATTCATTTTTGGACCCAATCCAATTCATGAAGGACACCACAGCCAAACGACCTTAAAAAAAAGGCAAAAATGGCTGTAATTCAGTCAATTTTACAGGTACTGAGCTAAAATTTGGTGTGGTAGTAGCTGAGAGTCATTCACAATGTGTACTGTATTAGATTGCAGATAACATTAAAACTCTGACATGAAAGGCAGCGGGCGAGATGCATTCCTTCGAGGAATGCTAGGCCTTTAATTTATGGAGGAAAAAGATGAAACTTCCAATTCTCCTGCTGCAGGGTCCATTTTGAAAAGCAAAAAATAAGAAGAAAAAAAAAATTACTTTCATTTTACAATTTCTAGAAGTAGATTCACCAGAAAAAGAAAACATCTAAGTACAAGGTCTCAGAACTCAAAAATGAGTGTTTCATTTCTAACAGAAGCTAGTTAAACTTTTTCAGATCCGACTCTGTTCTTCGCCCAAGCTGCAGGAGTCCGAGAGCGTCAGGGACTTCTGTGTCGTCACGAGTGCAACAAGGAACAATCAGTCATCTGGTTGTGAAGACGTTTTAGCCAGTGTCGGAGCCAGAATTACAGAAAAACACAAAAACATCAAAACACAGCAGCTGTCATCAGCTGCTCTGATATCCAGGCGTCGATCAGCCGCTGTGACCCAGTCTGCCATGTTAGGTGTTCACATCGCCCACAGTGGTCCGTCTTCACAGGCCAGAGGAGACACACAACGAGGAAAAGAGACACCCAGCATGAGAACACTGGAAGACAGATAAAGTTCCACGATAGAGGCAGTGTTTTCAGTGTTTTCTGTCTGAATGTTTGTGGGCCTCACAAGTACAAATAATCCACTGGCATCCGCGTTTCCCCAGAGGTCTGAGCTCAGGAGCAGCAGAGGTTGTCTATGACGAGCGCGACATCAAGGCCGTACACGTCCAAGAGGTCGAGCAGGAAGGAGCGGTCACCCTGGGGGTCCAGCCCCATGGCCCTGACATGATCAGCCGTCAGGGTGGGATCAGCGCTCGCCGCCACCTCCGACAGGGTCTGAAAGATGCGATTGTTCAGCTCCATGAAGAACCTAAAAACAGCAAAGGAAACGAAAGCATCAGTACAATTAAATAAGTAAATCCCAGTTTGGTCATGGGCAGATAAATCACAGAGTTCTGTCAGAGGATGACTCAAACACGCTGGCAGCTGAAACAAAACCACCTGTCAAGGACTCACAGGATGAAAAGATCCTCTTCATTTGATGTGCAGTCTTCATCCACCTCCTGAGAGTACAGCAGCATTTGCCTAAAAATAAAAAAAATTTAAAAAATTTATTTTATAAAACTAAGCAAAAGAAATTTGATTTCCCTTGAAACAGAATAACCACACAGGCCTGTATTTTGCAATTAGCCAACTTAATTTCACAGCATAATTTATTCAGAATCACAAAAGCTACATTTTCATAAAGTTAAAAAAAATATCTCAGCTAAGAATATATTCATTGTTTAAAATGAATTAAACTACACACCACAATATAACAATAAATGAGTTAATGAATACACACCAGTACTTATTTACTCAAAATGCTTAAAAACCAAAGATGTAGAGCAGTACCTCTGCTCACTCAGCTTCCTGTACTTCTCCTTATCTGCTGCGTTCAGTCTGAGCAGCTGCTGCAAATGGCTTCTGTGAGTCTTCACATTCTGGTTGTCGATGTAAACGTCGTACAGCTCCTTCTTATCCTCAAAGATCTTCTCTGTGGTGCCTTGAATCAAACGAGAACACATTCTCATATGTATGAATGATCATTTTCTGTTGAGAAAACAGCCGTTAGCCACTGGCGGTGAAGGAAAACCTCTTACAGGCCACATAGGACAGCTCTGTTTCCAGGGCGCTGATGTCAGCTATGTTGATGTAGAAAAAAGGCCTTAATTCCGGCACAGAGACTCCGATTCCTGGTATGGAAACATTAGCCAGGCAGCAACAGCAATACACTGATGGGACAGAAGAAAATGATAAATAAAACATATCCAAAAGGTATACATCACAAAGCGCCACATGTGCAGATTTCAATTTTGTTCAGCTGAATCCTAAAATATGAAGAGAATAAAAACCTGACAGAAATGAGAGAAAGTGTGTGTAGAAGCTCGAGCTGCTCACCCCTGTAGCACACCACACCTATAGGTGGAGGAGAGAAGATGAGGAGACGTTTCCGAAGCAGCACAAACTTCCACAGCACCATTATCTGCTCCCCAAAGAACTGGATGAACTGCGACATGCAGCCAGCTGGATGGGTGATCTGCAGGGAAGAAGGCTGCTCCGTGAGGCTCGTGAAGGGGCATCTTCAGTGATATGAGAGTGTGTTCTGGTGTTTTCAGACCTTCATCTCTGGATGCATGCAGCGGTTTATGGCGGCGACACTCCACGTCGGGCACGATGTGACCAAACCGTTTCCCATCGGGGGGAGAACAGCCTTCTTGTCCTCGTAAAAGGCCTCCAGGGGAGAATACTGGCCTGGATTCTGCAGCTGATGTCTAAAACCAATCAGGAAATCAAAACAACATAATCAGGTGTGACTCATTCATGTCTGCTGGATCTGAATGATAAAACAGATTAGGCTCGCTTTAATAATGTAGGCCTTTTATTCATTTTATGCATATTTATCACCTCTCTAAATTATTTTTCCGGAGAGAAGCAATCTGCTCACAGCTCACGTCAACCTAAAGAACCAAATCTTGCATCTGAAATGATCTGCCTAATTTCTATTTGCAGAGAAAATCAATCTGTGCGCGGAGAGACTAAAACACCAGGCTCCTGGGTACAGATGGGAAAAACAAGCTCCACTTAAACTAAAAGAGACTTTTTGCAGATGCCACATAAACTGCAGGTGCAGGACAAATTACTCTTTGAAGTCATTCTATATAATTAATCAAGTTTTTTTATCCAGTTTTGCTTGTTTTACGTCATTTTGATTGTTTTGCAGCACTGTTTGTTTCGTATCACATTTTAATTTCAGTTTATTTACTCACTGGTGTAATCTTAATGTAACTGTTTGTTTGTTGGTTTTTTGCTTTAATTTAGCTCCAATCTAATTTTGTTTCATATATTGATCATTTTGGAGTCATTTTACATTAGTCTTTTTTGAATTTACTTTAATTGTTTAACACTGAAATAAGAAGATGATAACACATGGATGGATTGGATCTGTGGCCCAATAACTGTTTTGTTGAGTCCCTGATTGATTTGTAGCATTCTGTGGCTTTTGTGGGTCGTTAATGGAGTTCTTGTTAAGTTTATTTTGGACATTGTGAATCTTTCTATAGTCTTTTGTGGTCCTTTTGTATGTTTCCATGTGTTTTTGTCTTCTATTTCTCTCAATTTGTAGTAATTTGGCATTTAGTTTGAGCTATGTCTCACATATGTTGGACATTTGTCACCTTCTGGAAGGTTTTTATGTCTCTCATTTAGGACATTTGGTGTCCTATGCTAATCATGTAACATTTATCTTAGTTGTTTTGCTTTTACTTTATTGTTAATTTGTCTGTGAATCATTTTACATCTCTTCATTTTATTCCATTTTGCTTCTCAGTTTGGTTGTTTTCTGCGTGTTTCTGGAAAACAGATTATCTTTGAGGCCCTTGGCTTCGTGCTCAGTCGACCTGTCCACTCATCAGTCAGAGTCTGTGTTGTGCATTCAGCCTTAGTCAGCGTTAAAGTGACTCATAACTCATTTTATTTTAGCCTCGGGTTAGTAACTCACAGCTGTCATCAAACTGAGTGATAGAGTGTGAGGACTATTGTGTCAGAAATACACATAACTAATTTTAATCCTAATTTTCTGTTTGGTCAGTAATTAACAAAATTAGTTCATTATTGAGGCATCTGTTTGCTGTTAACTGCACAGAAAGTCAAACCACTTGTAAACTTTAAACTAGACAACAAAACTCCTGAGACGTAGGCAGATTCGCCGGTGTTTGTGTTCTTAAAAGTGTGGCTGTTTTATACGTAGACACCATCAGTGAGAGTCAAGTTGTTGTAAAAGAACTGAATAAGAGGAGCAGTGTTGCAGAAAAGAGAAGAAAAGACGCTGTCAAAGTTTCTTCCAGCTTTGTGTTCACACTCCACAGAAAAGCTGCATGTCAATGGGTTCTTGTGACAAAAACTGCAACTAAGTGGAATTCGGGGTTCATGTTTAATTGATGAGAACATCTGAAACAAAGAAACATGGATAGGAGGTTGGCGCATAAAGAAAAACCTGTGAAGAAAGTTGGGTGAGAAATAAACAGAGAATGCAAACAGGCTGGGTTAAAAAAATAAATGAAATAAAAACATAAAGGCTTCAGAGACAAACAGCAGCAGGCCTTACCTGACTTGGTTCTCCAGGAAGTGCATGTAGCGGTAAAGCAGAGTGTAGGAAGGAGACAGAATTCCCACAGACTTCATCCTCGCTCCTCTCTCCAGCTCGCTCTCAACGGGCATGTTGGCAAAACAGGCCAGGCCGAAGTAACTGCCTTTACGGAAATATCTATCCAGGGGCAAAGCAACGAGAGTTAAAGATCGAGCATTCCTTGAAGCTACAGATCACCCGCTGCCTTTCATGCCAGAGTTTTAAACTGGGATCGTCTTATGCTGGGAAGGGACACACTTAGAGCTGTTTTGTTCAAATCTTGTAAATGACATGCGAAATCTCAAGCAACATCAGGAGTAAAAGCCTTTTTGGGCTTTGATGAGGTCACTTAGCCGTGGCTTTAACAAACAGACAGTTTTCTGACAGAGGTGGAGTTCTGTAGATTACGTACATAAAGTCACTGGTGATCCGATGGGAGCCGCTGGCCATCGACTTAAATTCAACCCCGTCAAGGTTGATGTCATGAGGCAGACACCACTCTACCATATTTCCTGTGATTCACACACACACACAGAGTGTTTAAATAAATGAAATTACTTCCTAGATTTCAACTACTTTCATCCTGGCTTCTTCCTCAAAACTGTCACAGCTGGAAAAGGTCAAGGAAAGGCCTGACTCATCAACTGTGAGTAAATATTAACCCAGGGAACAGATGAGTCTCGTAATGTTTAACTACTGATTTTATGACAGTTTTTCATACTGTAACTGTAGAGACAAGTTCAACATTTTGTAGAATTTTAAAAATGATAAATTAATTTTGTGAACAAGCCAACTATTGGCATCAGATTCCTGAATGGGCTATAATAAATCTTTGACATAAAAAGTGTACATTTTTAGTCAGTAATAGTATATTTATATAGAATCTTGCATAGATATAAATCACAAAGTCCAACCCAATAAAATACAATAAAAACAGTACAAATGTAAAAATCAGAGACTAAAAGAAAAAGAAAAGCCTCCATTTAAAAGCTTGTCTGAATAAAAAAACATCTTCAGTTGCTTTAAAAAGACTCAACACTAATAATAATAATAATAATAATAATCTGCCCAAGAAGGAGACCAGGATTGGCCCCGAACCAGAACCCTGGGGTACCCGCATAAACACATTCAATTCTTTTCATTATTGTCTATTTTAGTGCATGTCTATGGGAAGCCCACACAGATCAGTGGTGTCTGATTTATAATAATAATAAAATTAATAAAAACATGAAGTCCTTTTCATCTGGTCAGTAGAACTGGTTAAGGGATCAGAAGACATGCTGATCATTTTCAGCGCGTGCATGAATTCTTACCTGATCTCGTGCCGAAAGTAACCACAAACACGGCCACTATCTGATCCTTTTCCTCCCACTGATCCCTCGCTGTGATGCAGGGGAAGGGCCGGTTCCGATCCGTACCGAACAGCTCGGGGCGATCCCAGCCGAGCCCGAACCCGAACCCGGGGAGCTCGGCCGGCTGAAGGCTTCTGTCCCGGCTGACAACGACAGCTGTCAGGTTCCGCGTCGGGCTGTAGGTGACGGCGGTGGCGACGGCGGCGCCCAGCGGTAAGCGCCTCCCGGCCGGCTGGGAACTTCTCTCCGCCTCGGTGCTGCCTTTCTCCTCCTCGGGCGGCGGCGGTGGCTGGGCCGCCTGGTGGTTCGGGTCGGGCGGTGGGATCTCCTCCCAGTCCAGCAGCGGGGCTCGGTCCGACTGCTCCACCATGGTGGTGTCGGTGCTGCGGCGGCAGGAGGGCGGACGGACGGACAGGTGGAGAGGAGGCAAAAGGCGAGAGGAGCTCCCCGCGCACGGTGCGTTTGGAGCGGCTTAAACACGCTGCTGGATCCGGATCATGGTTTCCTGCTGGCGGGGGTGTTTTCCACGGATCTGTAAGCGTGTCACATCTACGGACGGGCTGCTTTTCCTCCTCTTGTCTCTGTGTTGTGATGACGTACTCACTTCCGCCCACGTGTCTACATCATCATTTCATACAATTACCTAATTTCTGTTATAAAAACACAAATCGTATAAAATGGGCATTTAATGACTTTTAAAGCAACTTTTAGGGGAATCAGTTTAATTTTATTTTCCAGCACAGGAGCAGTTTATTGTATTTTTCCCCATAAATCCCATTTTTGACGCTATTTTAGAATTGTTTATCCAATTAGCAGCTGCTTCAAAGAACCAGCCAACCAATCAGAAAGCTGGATGCCCTGACCCCGGGGGCGTCATTTATTTAAACAGGAAGTCTTTAACATACGTGGCGCGAAACGTGAGCGTGTTTGAGGTGGTGATGCGAAAGGTGACTTGATCGTGAGTAAACATTATTTTTTATCGCCCGCCGAAGAAGGCGATAATGTTTTTGCCCGTGTCGGTCTATCTCTGTGTGTAGCTGTCATCATACGTCATGAACCGGATTTTAATGAAACTCAGAATGTAATCATTGTCTGGACAGCTACAACTCATTGACATTTGGAGCCAATCCAATTTAAGATGGCCGCCACAGCAGTCAGGTTTTACAGATGCTGTAATAATATGTGGTGTGGGAGTAGCTGAGAGTCATCCTCAACACATTCTCTGAGTGCTGTCACATCTTACAAGCTCACAATATCACATGAGATATTGTCATTTACAAGGTTTGACCAAAACAACTATAATGTCTATCCTTCTCAACATAAAATAAATTTAGTTAATTTCTACTTGAAACTTATGCCTGCTACTTTAAGTTAATTAGCCCCGCAGTTCTTCAATATTTAGAGTTTTCCCAAACACAAAAAATGCAGATTACATGACGCATGTGCAGATGATCTAATGAAGTGTTTGTGCTGTCAGGTGTTGAAACCCCAGAGTTCAGGTCTCAGCAGGCATGGAGACGCTGTTTGATGGGATCAACCAGAGGCTGGAGTTTTCCAGCTGTGAGGAGGAGGGGAACAGCAGTGACACCACCTCAGATGACTTTGCCAGTATCTGCAGCCCCAGCTTGGCCTGCAGGACCCCCAAAGTGCAGCGCCACCGCAGCAGGAGCAACACGTTGGCGTCTCCTTTGCGGTGCACCAGCCCCATACCGTATGCCTCCTGGAAGAAGCTGAGGCTGTGTGAATCGCCCAGCACACCCAAGGTGATTTTTACCAGGACTGATTGTTCTGTGTCAGCTCCTTTTATGACTCATTTATTTCTTCTGCTCGTAGAGTTTGTTGTCCAAGTCGTCTCAGCTTTACTCAAACATAAAGATAAATCACCGGACTGTGCGTTTCGCCTCGGCTGCTGCAAATCTGATTCAAGCTCCTTCAGTCAACGTGAATCCTTTCACTCCTGACACAGTACGCAGAAAAAGTGAGCTGCTGTGGAGGCAAAGCAGCAGGAGTGATGATGATGAAGATTATGGACACAGGTAATATTTATTTATTTATTGTTATTATAAACAATATCTGTAAAAGGAAACTTGGCAACGTTTCTGCTAACAGTTTAGGTTTAATTGTGAAATTAAATCATCTTAGATCGTTTTAAATGAGTTACTGGTTGCATTAAAGTTTTGATTTGCAAAAAGATTCAAATATTTATTTGTTTTGCCATTGACTGTATTGTTGCTCATGTTAGATTTTTTTTTTTTCAGTTTTGTTCAGAGTACAAAACAATCTACATCCTTTTTTTTTCAGACTGAAACACAGCCTCACGTCATCTGAAGAGGACGATGAAGCCTTTCTCCCACCAAAGGTACAACATTTTCTCCCAGTGGTGAATAGAATCCTACATCAGATCCGCTTTGTCATCTTCAGCTGCCGCCTCCTCTTGTTTAGTTCAAAATTACATGCTGCCACTTCAACTTCCGGGATTTCTCTAAGGAATCTCCAGCTAAAAAAAAAAAAAAAAGCTGCTGTCAGTGTTTGCGATTCTTGAGGAAGTATCACCATATTTGGTCAGACATCAAAGAAGGACGTAGTCCTGTGACGTGCGGTGCTTCTTAAAAAAATATTTTTAGTTTTACCGTCGCACCCTCCGTCTGTTCATCTGGCAGAGACGAGCTGTCCAAGCCTTCATGCTGTCACGCTATGAGAGCGAGTTCCTGGAGATGGAGTGCATCGGCGTGGGGGAGTTCGGGGCAGTCTATAAGTGCGTGAATCGGCTGGACGGTTGTCTGTACGCCATAAAACGCTCCCGACGACCCCTGGCAGGCTCTGCCAATGAGTGAGTAAGCATTATGGTGGTCTCTGCCAGAGTCTGATCAGTCCACGCTTTGATCATGATCAGTTTTATTCATGACACCGTTTTCTTCTCTCAGGCAGCTGGCCCTGAAGGAAGTGTATGCACACTCCGTTCTTGGGCATCACCCACACGTTGTTCGCTATTATTCAGCATGGGCAGAGGATGACCACATGATTATTCAGAACGAATACTGCGACGGTGGGTTTCACAGTAACGTCCAGTAGAAGTTGTGAGGAGGTGTAACGCGGAGTTTTGTGGTTTGATAACCTGCAGGTGGAAGTCTCAGTGATGCGATTGTGAAGAAGGAGGCACAAGGTGTGCTGTTTACAGAAGCCGAACTGAAAGATCTGCTTTTACAAGTGGCCCTGGGTCTGAAATACATCCACAGCTCAGGCCTTGTCCACCTGGATATCAAACCAAGTACGTGACCAATTCTCATTGTGAATATGGGTTCTCTGTTTAGTTTACATGCAGAATTTTTTTATTTTTTTTTTGTGTCAACAAATGTGATGTCTTCCAACTGTTTCTAGGCAACATTTTTATTTGCCAGCAGCCCGGCACAAGTACAGGGGGTGAGGGGGAGAGCGAGGAGGAAGATGATGAAAGCACTTCAACTACAGTCATTTACAAAATTGGTATTTTAATATGTTTGAATTTCTGCATTTTTCAATTAATTTTTTTTTTCTTAGAATCTCATTTCCAACCCTTCCTTGCAGGTGATTTGGGTCATGTGACCTTAATCGCCAGTCCTCAAGTTGAGGAGGGGGACAGTCGCTTTCTGGCTAAAGAAGTCCTTCATGAGGTAAGGATGTTACGTACACCTCACTGCAGGGAATTCAGTTTAATTCTGCAAATTCACAACAAAACTCATCTCAGGGCGCCATTAAAGAGAAAAAAAAGTGTTCAAATCATAGATCCAGATTAAAATATGATTCCTACAATCAGTTTGGTTCATTATGAAATGCCAAATAGTAGAAGCTTCTGTCTAAGGAATCCAGCAGATTATGTCAGATCTTCCCAGTTTAAGCGGCACATTGGGAACAGTGGAAAGGAAAAAAATACAATCTCTTTTCCTAACTCACCAGAACTCTGGCAGCAGCATTTTGGATCAACTGAAGTCTTTTTAGAGATTTTCAGACAACCAGATAATAAAAAAATGACTATAGTCCAGTGAAGAAGTCTTTATTCATCACTTTGGGACAAGATGTTTCTGACTGTAGTAACGTTGAGCAGGTGGAAGGAAGTGGTCCTGGTAGCGTTTTTAATGTAGGAGTTTAAAGACATCCCGGTCAAAAAAGATGCCAAAGTTGGTGCTTAAAAGGAATGTGTTGTTCCTGTTTTTGCATCCTTTCTAACTTCAGTTGTCCCTCTGCTCCCTAGAATTACCTCCATCTCCCCAAGGCTGACATATTCGCTCTGGGCCTTACAGTGCTGCTGGCAGCTGGAGCCCCGCCTTTGCCTCAAAATGGAGACGAATGGCACAGTCTTAGAGAGGGGCATCTGCCCAAACTGCCACAAGAGCTCTCACCTCCCTTCAGAAGTTTACTTCAGGTATTGCTGGTCTTAATTTGTATCAAGGTTGAGTTCAAAATAACTGGAGATCAGATTTAGAACTGCCATCTGTGTAAACGGCACATTTTGTTTGTTGCTGGCATAGCATGACGGGATTTCTATTTTCTCTTTTTTTTTTTCTTCCTTTGTCAGTCGTTGCTGGATTCAGACCCGACGAGGCGGCCATCTGCCCGGGAGCTTTGCAAGCACACGGTCCTAAGGGAGAAGAGGACTGAGAGGCTGGCTGCTCAGCTTCGCAGAGAGCTCAACGTAGAGAAGTTAAGGACGGCAATGCTGGAAAAGTAAGGGCCATGGTTTCAACCTATCAGATCATTTTTGCTGTTTTTAAAATTTGCACACTTTTTTTATTTTTAACTCCCTCGGACATACTGTACGTGGAGTTTTTCAGCTATTATAAAATGCTTCAAATTGCATGAAAATAAATAATGCTGATGTCAGCGTATGCAGGAAAGTGTTGAACCAAGAGATGACCTCTTGAAACTTCCTCAAACACTTTCTGTGTTTTGTGAACATTATCTCTTGATCTCTTGTCTGTGATTAGGAGATGTGACAAAGAAGAGCCTGGGCTTTCTAGATTAGCACCCATCAGCAATGCACAGGCATATCCTTTGTATAAACCGTTTCAAAGAAGCTTTCCAAAAGTCTTAAACTCAGTTTAATGATGACATTTATGATATTAAATTTATACAACATCTATCAATTAGTTGATTTGTGAAGATGCAGCTCTAATTTATGCATTTTGCCTTGTAATATAATTGTTTTAAACATGAAAATGCCTGTATGTGAGTGAGCAAATTATAGAGATTTTAGTTTTTTCTGTACTTAAACCTCAAAGACATTCAGAAAAAAGGGAAGAAGATCAGAAAGAGTACTGATGTTTTCAGAAGTCTGAGAGATTTTTTTTCGGAATGGTTTTAAATTAAGTTTTACTTTCTGTTTTGATTCTGGTCACGTTCATGTCTCTTGACATGTTTATTGGTCCTTTTAAAAGTAAATATATAATAGAAAAATAATAGAGAACCGTACACCTTTTTTTTTTTTTAAATAAATATTTTAAAAATAACTTTTTTAAATTGTGTTGTTGATAAATTTGTGTTTTTATAAACTGCCTTGCCTCCACCTTCTGTGACTGAGCTGAGTGATATGAGAAGAAAAATCTGGGATTTCCAGACTGAGATTTAGGGAGAGGCAACATATTCGTGCCAATGTTTACGTGCACTGATTTTATAAATGTGACCAGGAGGTGGGGCATGATGATGACAACAAACAAACCAGTTGCAGCAGACCTCGTCTTTCCAGTTCACGAGAACTGGCACCAGACACCGATACCAGTTGAAATATATTCCCCGCTTTTTACTTATTTTTTTTTATGGTCTTCTGCAGAGAGCTCCAGGAGGCACGACAAGCAGCTTTGTCACCAAAACAGAACCTCTCACCGAGACTTTCTCCAGGGTTGAAGCCTCCCGCTAAGATGGGGTCTCTGCCCAGAACAGGAAGGAGGCTCGTTGGCAGGAAGACGGAACGATCTCTGAGCTTTGGTACTCCAGGATATGGAGTCTAAAGGGGAATGATCCCCTGTCGTATAATGTGACTCTCTGGAACAAGGCAGTTGTAACAGAAATGGCTACATGTAGAATTTTGTTCTTTTTGAATTAAATAGTTGAACTCAGGGTCTACAGCTTAGGGCACTGCAGACTTAAATAAGCTGCTTTTGTTTTGTTTTTTTTTCCCCCTCTTTTTGCAACAGTATGAGTCAAACATACATGGCTGGTCAAGGACTTTTTTTTAATATTTATTATAATTTTGTTTTTTACTGTAAATAAACATTTTAAGCCTTTTCCAGATCTCTTTTTTTGGCAGCTTGTGCTTGCAAACTGTCATGTGATGTATCAAAAACAAAAAAAAAAACATTCTAAGTGCAGGGACTTTCCATCGGGGGTGTTGCTCTTATCTGTGACTGCAGTCAACCGTATGTGTCACCAACAAAGGAAGTATAAATCATCAAATTCTGAATGTTTGTTCCTTGAAACTCGCGTGATATTGTTTAGAACTGACGCCAGCTCTGCAGTTGTTTCCAGAAGCAATAATTTGAGTGTTTTATAGCAGATTATAGCATACCAAAAGGTATATTTAACTTGTCAAAGAGTTGTTAACTTCTGCAATTGAACACATGCCTTGTTGCATGCATTTCCTCATCCATATTTAATTGTTTGGAGTTTTTTTTTTTAACATTTTTTTTATTTTACCTCACTTACCCACCTCTCCCCAAACTGTGCCGTTTTGTGCTTTTAATTATGATTCGTTTAAAATCTGACCAACTTTTTCACTGGCCTCACCACAGTGCATGATGCCAACCCAGTCCCATAATGCTGCATTTCATTTGAGAATTCGGTGCTCTTGAATGCATCAGCCGATTTTAAAATATACTAACCCTGTAATTTCAGATGCAGTGATGAGCAAAATAGCCCATCTTTAAAGGGGACATATTATGCTTCCTTGAACAAGGCAGGACATGTCTGAGGGCTGTAAAAATACTACACTAGTCTCGCAATAAAGACCGCCTTTAAAACGTCATAACTGTTTGAAGATCATTTCCGATGCCCCTTGAACGCGTCACCGCTGGCTTAAAACCACCCCCTAGTTGGGACTTGTTTTTTCTGCGGCTTAATGGAGACCACGGAGCATCACTGACTGAACCCATTAACGCCAATGTCGACGACATAACGACCGTGAGTAAGTCAGTTGTTTATTTCCAATGATTTTGAGCGGTTTTGATCAGTTTTGCTGAACCTAACTAGCTTCCAAGCTCGAAAGCTAACGTTAGAATTATGCTAACCAACGTCTCCTAGCTTGAGCGTCGAAACGTCTTTTTTTTAGTTTATCAGGTTTATTTAAATTGATGCTACAGTTATTGTTTTTGGTATGTCAGGAACTGTTGGTTTGCTGTAAGTTTACACGACCAAACCTTGTTTTGTTTGGGTAACTGATAGTGTCTTCTACGTTAAACAGCTTCTTTAAATGACCGGTCATCGATGGACAACTTTGGGAAACTAGCGAAGGGACAAGAGGCGGCACTTGTTATTGTCGCCTTCCTTCAAGCGGACTGCATAGACCCGGTTTACACCCATGAGATCCTTTCCCTCTGCAATGATATCACCGCCGAATGGGATATCAACCGGAACGAGCAGAAGATAGACTCGGTGGGCGACTTCGATGAGCTCGAAAGTGATGGCAACCTGTCCGAAAGCATTAAAGCCTCTCTGGATGATATTCAGCCTTTGGTGGAACTGCCGTGGCTCGGTGGGTAAACACACAGGCGCCTGAAATATACAGAAAATCCCATCAAATCTCTGGTTTTAGGTTTTCTCTCCCAAGCTGGACTCGGGTGAGGCAGCGTTTGATTAGACGTGCGGAAACAAGCAAACAAACAAAGCTATTAATTTAAATTTAGTTTGTGACTTTTCATTACCCATCATCCCCTCTGAGTCAGTACAAAAGTCCAATCTTATCAGCTGTTCTCTGTTTACACCACAGAGCTGCAACGAATCTGAAAGTAAAAACAGGAATTTGCACTTCAAGCATTTCCTTTAACTTTCATCCAAACTCATAAATAAGTTCAGCTCCTAAATGCAACCTGTTGTTTCATTTGATATATACACAGGTCTGCTGTTCCTTCAGCTGTAGAAGCATTCATAAAGTGAACTGTTGTGATTTTTATTTCTGGGTAATTGTGTGTTTCAGCTGGAGACCATCCAGAAGACGGTGTAGACTATCATGGGGTTGCACAGGCACTGAGAGAGATTGCAGCTCAGTTTGAGCACAGCCTTTTGGCTCAGGCCACCCAGAATCTGGGAACGAAGATTTCAAGTTCTCCTTCAGAAGTGAGTCGTATGTGGCAACACATCTCAGCAAATCAAGATTGAGAGGAAGTCAATACAATACAACACTACAGAGCTGAAAACCAGATGTGCATATTTGGAGTAATTCCTACCTTTGAAATGCAAAGTGTCTTTTTATTCTTCTTATTATTGCCTGTCGCTGAAAGGCCACAGCCAGCTGACCTTAGGAAACACATAAATGTCTGCAGTTCAGTCAGTTTTACTGGTAACGTGTTGAAGTTTGTTGTGGTTGTAGCTGAGGCTCATTTATGACGCAGACTTGAAGTGCTACTTCAAGATCTTTGCTTGAAACTTCAACCCTGTTTGTCTGTTAGCAAAATATCTCCTGAACCAGAGGACAGATTTTATTGAAATCCCCTGAAATCAATCCTTGGATGTAAATCTACAACTGATTAACCTTTGGAGTCAATCCAGTTCACAGCTAATTCTCATTAGCCATCACAAAAATGGCTTTTTTTTGTTCTACAAATATTGAGTTTAAGCCTGAGGTGGTAGTAGCTGAGAGTCATTTACAATACCTGCTGAGAGTAAGAATGTACATGTTTGTTTCCCCTCCTAAGCTTGGACCAAAACAGCTGCAGTTTCATAATTTCTTAACATAAGCTGATTTTAATGTAAAACTGGGAATGCCAAGCTTTTAATTATGTAGCAGCATAAAAAAACGATAACATCCAGCCTTTAGTTTTAATAAACCAAGGGTTGCTGAGACGACCCCTGACTGTTTGTGTTCCTGCTTTCCAGCAGTGGAAGTATTTCCTGAAAGAAGAGGTGGAGCGGCTGATGAGGCGAGGGACGGCGTTGGAGCACCTCCACCAGGAGCGAGTCATCGTGGCCCTCACTCTCACCCTCGTGAAGGGGGTTTGCATCCAGGCCCCGCAGCTGATTAGAAGCCTCTTCACCACAGTGCACCAGTTCGTCTGCCGCACAGGGGCCAGGTGACTGACAGGCAGCAGAAGATTCAGAAGAAATTACGGGGAAATGAATTTGAAAAAGAGCACCTGCTTGTCAGGACCAGCCATCTGTGAAAGAAGCTGCTGGTGTGAAGGTGATCGGAAAATCATAACTGACTGAAAGAAGATGGGGGGGGGAGGTTGTTTAGGTTGACGGTGCCGTTGAGAAAATGAGGAATTGAAAGTTGAGTTTGAGACTAATTATTTTCATTGGTTTACATACTTTGAACGTTGTTCGTTTAAGTGTTCTTTTCCACTAAATGTTTGAATTAATGATGATTTTCTATAGACTATTGATTTTTGGAATACACAGCTGTGTGTATTACATTGTGCAACTTTAAATGGTTTAATTTCAGTCTCAAGATACGTTAATTCTGTGTTGTATTCAATGTAAATAAACAACAAAGGGAACAAGTTTCATTCTGTTGTTTCTGTTTGAGGTATTATATAACGAAGAGGCTTTTTTTTTTTTCCTTACATCCATGTCTGTACTTCCAGTTTCATTTTGAGGAAAACAAACAAGCCTGTTTTTTTTGTAAGACAAACCTTTTTGTATCGATGTAGTAGCTTTACATGTTGTACATTTTATTCTTGGACGACTTTTAAGAAGTCGTTTGTGGTGTTCATAAAACCTTAAACTGCACAAGGAAGGGGAAGAGGAAGGGAGTTTCCAGGTTAAACCTGTTCAGGAAATAACTTTGGTTCTTCCTAGCAGTCCAAAGTAGTTAATGTCTGTTTATAGCTCTGAATATATGAAAACCATGTTATAAAACTCAGCTTTGTCATTCAGTTGGCTTATTTTTAGTATAGGATTGGTACATTTATGAACTATTTCTGAAATTAGGTGCAAAGCAAACTACAGAATTAATACTCGTGAAAAAATAATTAGTTCCTGAGTCCAAAGTGGAGCATTCAATAATTTAGATCCTAAAATCCAATTAAACTAAACTGAACAGAATTATAATAATTTTCATGTTGGGTTATTTTTGCAGGTGACTTTAGCTCACATTTATATATCATAAATAAGCAACTGATGAGATGTTCTTAGAAAGCTAACGGAAACATAATGTAGAGCATTTTTAGTTGCTTTGATGCAACAAGTTACCTGATGTGAATTAATGTTTTTGGACTTTAGGACGTATAGATAATAAGGAAACACCATCACAGCATCTTATCAGGATGATCTGTGGATCGTTTCTACCAAGGTGGAAATTACAATTTTTTTTACCAGCCACTATTTTTTGTTGTGACAAAAAGTAATTTCATATGATGATGATGATGGAGGTGGGTGGAAGCAGTTGTGGTGCCCTACAAGCTGAACAACACCTCTTTCTGGACACTGCATGGAAATAACTAGATTTTTCTTGTTTTAAACCATTAAAAGATGCATATCTGTACATAAAAATTGAAGTGAAATTTGTTTCTGTGGAGTGTTTTTGAAGTATTTTTTTGTGCTTTTGTAAGTTTTTGTATGTAAGTTGTAATGTTTTTCAGACACTTGTTGCTTTTAATGCTTATATCTATTTGTGCTACCCGCTTATATTTAACAGGTAGGATATTCTGATAAAGGAAGTGATTTTTGTGGTTTTAGAAAGGTTTTTGTCGGGGATATAAATTGTTCCAATGCTATGCTAAGCATAACTTCTAAGCTTCCACTTCAGTATCC
>NC_051440.1:21524503-21544500 GCF_001649575.2 Kryptolebias marmoratus | reverse complement strand
ACATGTCAAGAGGACAAATAACACCTTTTCTGTTCAAATTGCCAACCCGCCACAGTGGCGTGTGTGTTGATCAAATTCACCCGCCACTTCAAATATTTACCCGCATTTGGCCGGTGGCGGGTGATAATTTCCACCCCTGGTTTCTACAGAATGCAGAAGAAGCTGCTTACCTTTAGGCACACAACACATTTTCATCTGTCCTTGGGCAAAATGTTTAATGTTTTAATTCACAAATAATAACACCTTGCATGTACATTATTACATGTTCCAGGTACCTTTTGAAACATGGAGAGAATAGTTCAGTGCCTCACTTAAGTGGTTTAACATTGACACAAAATCGCACTAACTTTAAAACATTATACGCTTGATTTAAGAATTAATACTCAAATTTAAACTAAATTTCAATTTATTTTTTCTGCATAGAAAGGGGAAGAGTAAAAAAGAAAACAAAATTATATTTTTCAGAGCAGTAATGTGTGTGAACTTTAAATTTTATCTATAAGATCATCAGTGACCTTTCTCATGTGTTTAATGATGCAAATAATCAAAAACAAAAAAAAACCCTGAATGTTTGAAGCCACAGACAAGAGGAAACAACTGGAACTTAATAAAGTCTAAAAATAAACTCCTAAAAAGGAACATAAGGGTAAGTTTTAAAATGACTTTAGAAAAGAAACTGCAGCTGAACTCGGACAGAAAAACAGGAACTAAAGGTACAGTGGAGTGATGCGTATTCCTCTGTCTGTTTGCAGCAGCTAATGTCAAATCCTGCAGTAATGCAGATGTGATTAAAATCTGGTCAGCTTAGGGGCACTTCTGTGGAGTTCAAACTTTCAGAAAACTTCAAATTAGATAAATTCAGTACAATCTGTACGGGTCTCATGTCAATATTAAATATTTATTTCTACTGAAGTATTTCGATTTGCACTTTCCTTCACGGGGTCAGTTTCTACCTCCTCCTTAAGAAAATGATACCGATTGATACAGCAGCAAGTAGCACCAGAGCAGCTCCTCCGTAAAGCAGGGCTTGTATCTTCGCTGCTGGCTCCAGCTCCACTGGGTCCTCCTTACCTGGGGTTTCTACAGAGGTCTTCCCAGTTTGGGCTTCACTGAAAGCTACAGGAGCTTCTACGGGGGCCACAGGGGCCTCCTCAGCTGTCGAGGTTTCAGCATCTGGCTCGGCCGCAGCCTCTGGTTCTGGCTGGTGAGGCACTGTGACGGGCTCTGTCTTCTGCGGTGCGTCAGTAGCCGGTTCTGATGTGGCTTCAGGTTCTGCTGGTGCTGTTATGGTTTCCTTGGCTGGAGCTGGGATTTCCACCCCAGAAGGCACCGGGGCAGGGGCAGCAGCTGATTCTGGCTCAGGCTCTGGTTCTTCTGCAGGAACAGGCAAAGGTGTCGGAGGTTTGGGTTCAGCTGGAGGGGAAGCAGCAAGATCTGGGACAGGGGGAAGCAGCTCTGGTTCTGAAGAGACGAGAGAAGGTTCTTCGGACAGGCTTGCAGGTGTCTCAATGACAACTGGCTCCTCTAATGAAATCAGGGAGGCAGGGGGTGTGGAGTCTGCCCCGGCTGATGCTGGAGCAGCTGGAGTCTGGTCCCCGAACTCTGCCCTGAGCTCAGCCAGCTCACTCTCTGTGCCTAAAACACTAATCATGCTTTCTTCTGTCACACCGGCTTCAGCGCCCTCCTCCAGCAGCTCCGTGTCCTCGCGCTCAACGTGGACAATGTCTGAGTTTGAGGAGTTGTTCTCACTGCGCTCGTCAGCCAGAGCCACGCCCTCGTTGCTGTCCAGGCTCTTGACATCCTCAGGGTCCATCGCACTGACTTGTGCCCAGGATTCGTGGCCAGCCAGAGACACAGGTAAGCTTTCCGTCTGCCAGGAGCTCTGATCGCTGCCGTTATCTCCTGTGCAGAGCAGCAACGAGGGAGGGCTGGGCTGCTCGGGATGCTGCTCCTCTGGGATGACGCAAATGTCGTTGCTGTCTTCAGCGATAGTCAAACTGCACTTGTCCTCTGGTACAAGGCCTAAAACATTACCCTGGTACAGACAGAAATGCATGGAAAATTAATGAACATGAACGGTATACCAAAAACAAAAAAACAGAAAAGGTTTTAGGTCATTTTGAGCCAACTTGTTATATAAAGAATAATATTATTTCAGAAAAAAGACCTCCATAGTGTTACTGGTCAAATTTGAAGAAAATATAAACATTTTTAAAGACAAGTACACTTTTTATATCAGAGGGAGGTTAAGATAGATTTATATGTTAAAATATGTCTGAATTCATAATAAAATATTGTCACAAACATTCTGGGCTCACAAAATATCAGCTGCAATGTGTAACTTTAACTTTCTCTGCCACCTAGTGATCAAATATAGATTTTACCCACAGGCCTCTTTTATTATGTAACAGGCACATTATTGCATCATGTGAACATTAATTACATAAAGAACTTGGTAAATGTAATGTGATGCTGCGGACTGCTGAAGACACATTTAAAGTCTAGGTGTTAAAATCTGACTATATTTATTTATCCTGTCAGCATTTAATAAAATTCTTAGCATAAATATGTAGCTTATTTTAGTTTTGCTGAGCATGTAGTGATGTAATGATGAATAAAAAACATGTGCCTAAAAGTAGATTTGATGACTCTGGACAACGATTTTGTGTTTAGGCTGTAAAATCCAACACAGTAACATCCCTGAATCACAGGCTACAGATGTGACAAAATGCATCTTCTTACAGTTTGTTGTAATAAAAACTAAAAAAATAACAGAAGCCACCGGCTTAAGCTGATATGATTTTGTCCCATTCATGTATTCATCAAGGGAGACAAACTAACACTGCTGTGCAGACGTAACAGGCAAAACCAGACACCTGTGTGGATATGACAACTGAGACGGATTCAACGGGTGAGGTGAAGGTTTCATTTGGAACCATTGTGAGAAAGCTGTCGTGCTGCACGTCACAAACAGAAGAGATTCAAACAGGCATGAGGCGCAGAGGTGTTTGTCTGACAGGAATGCTGAATGAGTTTGCATAAAGTGATTCTGACAGCAGAGACGGACTCCCACTGCTGATCGACTCCTCACACCATCCCTGACACAAACATCTAAGTTAGTATTGAACAACGTAAAGACAACTTCTGAAGAACCATGAAGCTCTGAAGGTTATTTTCCTGTCTGTGTGTCCTGCATGCCAGCTGTATCTTGGGTGGAAGGAAAGAGATTAAATCTGATGGCGTTCTATCGTTATCCAACATTCGGATTCTTCATAAGCTGCTTTGCATGTGGAACAGCAGGAGTCATTTCACAAAATCCTCCAGCCTTCAGATGCAGCTGCTGTCAGGTCGGCACAGCAGCACAAAGTTGAAACGTCAAAAACCTTCCAAGGCTTGTTAAATGTGTTCAAACAGACGTAATACTTCCAACATCAACAGCCACACGTTAGGAACCACTTATTATTTAAAACCAACTCTAACCTTTACATGAATTCTGCAGATTAAATCAACTTTCACTTCACACAGCTGCACTACAACAGGTGAGAGCTAGAAATAAATCTAAACATTTCATCTAAACCAATTTTAAAAAACAAAGAAACAAGTATTTACCTCTCAGTCCCATTTTCTCACTGCAGTTTTGTTCTTGCTTCAACGTTTCATGGTGTACTTCAGCAGAGTTACAGCTGAGGAACGCACCAACCCAAGTGTTGTTTTATTGTCAGCTTTAGTTCTCCACCCTTGCCCAAGGACAAACAGAAACCACGACAGACCAGCTCAGATTCTTGTACAGCAAGCCTGCGTTTGTGTTGCCTTTTCACTCTTACTGAGCAAACAGAAATCCTTTAAGACGTTAGACTGATCTTAAATCTAATCAAGAACCAGTCCAGTTAAAACACCAAGAATTCAGTTCTGAAGACCTTAGATTTCCATCCGTTTATGGAACTGGAAAACCCTACTGATGCAAATGTGACATTTTTATTTGCAGCTTTAAAATAAATCAGTAAATATTGTTTTTAGGCAGCCAATGAAGTTGTGGTACCAGTTGAACAGCAGGCAGATGGATGCTCGCTCTTCTTTAATGTTAGCTGTCATATAATGTGTCGTTTCCCCGACTGCAACAGTTAGGACCCTGGGGAGAAGGCTCTTAAAAGCTTTATTTGAATTAATTCATTTAAGGGCTTTTACATTTAGCCCAGGCACTTCTCTGTGGTCCAGGCTCATGCTGATTCAGGGGCACGGCGGTGGAGCTGGAGAGCGGCGCTTATGTAACTCAGGGATCACGGTTTCACTGCACAGGATGCAATCTGACAGGCCCCAAAAGGCCTGGACGGGAGCCGCTACAACACCTTTTCTTAAAATATCACTGAAGCACCACAAAATCAAAGCTGCATCAGCCCAATATAAAACAAAAGGACTATAGAAAATATTTAACTGCCTTTAAAAGATAGAATACTTTGACTGTCTATTTACTATTGAGTCTGGTGTCATAAAGTGTTTTTTCTCTCTGCCACAGTGGGAGGAGGAAGTGTGCCACGTTCAAATTTCAGGACTCACGTTACGTCCAATTCGCAAGAGCAGCCAGATAAAAAGGCTGAAGTCGACACAGAGTTCAGCAGTTTTCACTGTCAGAAGGACAGCCGTCTGATGCTTTAGGATGATAGGTCAGCAGCCTCTTTAACCACAGAGGTTTTTCCTTTTTAATTTAATTCTCCTCATTTATCCCGTCAGACCTCATTAATGTTGCGCTCCTACCCGCCCCAGGCTGCAAACTGTCTGAGGGCAAGTGGCTTTGTTCCTGCCAAATGGAGTGTACATCACATTAGGGTCTTCATAATCCTTACTCTGTTATGCTGCAACTGAAAAAGTTGCAAAAAAGGGAGTCATTCAAACCTAGCACGATGTGTCACTTCTGTCGCGTTAACGTCCTGGAAATTAGGAGGACGAACAGAACATCTATTTTTTAACATCGTCACAGAAAAATTATCACCAACTATGGTCAATAATAAACCTAAAACTTTGGTTTTACAAAGCAGTGTTTGTATTTCTCAGATCGAACACTGTGCTGCGAAAAACCTACGTCAACATTCATGAGAAGCATTTCCTCTGTAACAAGAGGCCGCCATGTTGCCGTAAGGAAAGATCTATTCAGCACCTAAGAATTTGTCACATCAAGACTAATAAGTTCCCTGTTTGCGCCGTTCCAAAGAAAAACATCCTACCTCGGTGCGAATTCTTGAAAGCCCTGGTTTACACTTGAGCGCACAAAGCTCAAGAAAGTCAAACGGACAAGCAAGTCGTCGAGACGGCGTGGAGGTAGAAAGCCCGTTTGTGGATGGCGTGCATGCAGGCAGCTGTCAAAGTAATAGAGATACAACTTGGCTCTCAGTGGCCACGGTGCACATCCTCTGATCTCTCAGCCCTCCCCTGCTTTGTTCCTCCTTCCTGCCTATCACAGCCTCATCATGGACTTTCTCTCCCTCCCTCCATCACTTCCTCCCTCCTTTTCTGCTCATCTTCTAACAACATAACGCTGGGCATGAATGTGGCTTTGTTTAACGCCAATGTGCTGTGTTCACATTACGTTGCACGAAACCAGGCAGAATATCGTGAGGTAATGGCGACAAGAGCGACGGTTACATGTCAGGTCATGTGACTCCTCATCAGTATGACCTCATTTAGAGGGACCAACCACAGGCAGCGCTCTACTTGTTACAACACTGTGGAAATAAAACTGCGCCAGTTTTTCCAAAATACCCTAAAAGTTACAATTAAATGAGCTGTGCATCTATGTCAATATAATCCATTAAAAGTTCTAAAACGTATGGCCAAGAAGGAAAACACATTCATCCCATCACTACTTTGTATACTCCTCTGAAAGTAAATAAGTAAGATTCTGTAGATTTCTTAAACATAATTACAGCACTAAAAAACAGTGTTGGGCATTTAAATATTGTTTATTTATAGAGGAAACGGGATGCATTTTAAAGGGCTTTTGGACTAATTAAAATACTTTTGAACTATAAGCCACACTTACACACACACACACATTGATACAGAACTTCATTTTTACCATCCTTTATCCTGTTAAAAAAATCACTAAAGCAGTTCTTTTTTCCTGGTATAAACACTAAAACATTTAAAAAGGACAAGTCAGGTGTTGAAACAGCGCCCTGATTGGTAGAGGACATTTCCGTGTTACGTATATCATCAATTTAGAAATCATTTTTCACTTTCTGACACATGTATTATGATTGTTTTTGCTCTCTGGTGCCCTCATCTGTACCTGTGTTAGCCACTGCAAGCTTTTCAGTCTGGATGTTAAAGTCCAGCAGGATCTATTCCCTGCCACTAACCCTTGGAGCCATTTCACATGCTGACTTTAAGAATCCCTACTCATATTTGGCACAGCATACAATTTACACTTTGCTGTTATGTCCTGAACGGTCTTATTATTTTCCACTCATACTGAAACCCTGTTTATCTGCTGCCACCAGCAGCAGCTCCATGCTGTCTTTTAGACCGGCTTTTTCTAACTATTTGTGGGTCTTCTCTGTCCTACATGCAGGGCCCTATCCTTCCAAGACGGTTCCTTGTTTTTGTTTTATTTCCAGGTGATGAATAAAATGTGAGAGTCCCAGCAGTAAAAACTCACCCATCCTCCGAGCTGAACGATGTCAGCAGCCTTATCCTCCTCCAGGCAGCACAGCCCCAGTTGCAAAAGTGTTGTCAAAGGTTGGCCCTGGCTTTGTAAAGCCTGGAGCAGCACCAGAGGCACTGCCACCTGGTGGTGGTGAGAGATAAAGCCAGTGTTGTGAAGGTTACAGGGAAAAAAGCAGAAACGTAGTACCAGTAGTAGTAGTAGTAGTAGTATTACAAACCTTGTTCCAGCCTTCCTGTGTATGTGCAGAGAGATCGAGTATTGTGCTTCTGAATCTCTGGTAGTCCAGAGGTCTGAAACACATTGATAATGATATGTAACTTTCATTTAAAATCATTTCCATTAGGTCCAAACAATACTCTCTACCCTGAGGGCTAATTTAATAAATAAAGCAAGTTCAAAGTAAGTTGGCTTGAGTAAAATTACAGATGACAGTTATATAAAAAGGTAATTATAACCTTTATTTTGTTAACCTAGAGTTTCATGTTCAGCTCCTGGCAGTGTTTGGATAAAAGATGCATTTTACACTTCGGTTGAGACTCTTTTTTTTATACCGGATATCACCCTGACACTTATTCAAAAGAAAAAGTTCTCTCTCTGGGTTTTCATTTAATTGTTTTGTTGTCATTGTTTACATTAGAATAATCAACATAAAACGGAAAGCCTGAACTGGTTTAATGACAATAAAAGCTGTTTTATAATATTTATTGTGGCTGTATGCACATGTTAATGCTGCTTTAAATCTTAACACAGTGGAAATTCACCGTCAAATCTTCTAATGAATCATGAAACAGCTTCTGACTGCACAACTACAAAAATTCAGGAATTCACCATACAGACGTATATTAATACTGACTCTATCTTTCCTTTGAGATGGTGAAATGAGCATGTTCTGTAAATAAAGTGAGAAAGCAATAATAATAAAACTGTTTTCATGTAGACCATTTGTTTTAGTTTTTAAGCCATTCATGAAAGTGGGAATAAATTCAAGAAATGCTAATTTAGCAGCACATCTGTGACGTTTACTTTAAATGATTATCTGCTTCAGGACAGCCTGGTAAGTACAACTCATTATGTGAAAAACCTTTTCAAACCAAGTCACAGCTCTGTAAGCTCACCCTGTGAGGAGTGTTTGGACAGCTGCTGGCAGGTGTGTATCGAGATCTTGGGCCACTTTGTCTCCAATCGTAGCGAGGCAGTCTTCTACCGAGTTCTCTGGGTTGGCTGGTCTGAACACCGGGGACAGGTTGATGTCAAATCCTGTGCCGGGAACGGCTGAAATCAGGACAAACCACAGAACCGACAAGCAGTGAAGTTCATCTGTTACAAGCCTAAAAGACGACTTGGGTGTGGGGAAAATCAATTACTCATAGAACACATTCAGAACTCACAAAGTAACATGAAAGCATTTTTCAGATTAGGGGCACCTGCTCATAACAGCTGAGAGCTGAAAATGTCAAAATATTCTAATAAATTAGACTTTCACCAAACCATCCATCATACCTCATCTTCCTCAACATTAAAGATGGAGCTCTGCTGGACTAATCATCCCACAGCTGTGGTTGTATAAAAAAACTAGAGAATAATGTAAAGAAAATCTGTAAAATCTACATTTATTTTCAGGGTACCATGTTGTCATGTGTCATATAACTGTTTCAAGTTTCCAGCTGTGCACAAAAGCAAGTTGTAGTAGAATTTAAACCACTGTTCCTAAGTGGAAATAAATGACTCAAGACTTGGGTTGAACATTTTGTTAAACAACGGGAACAGGAGGTGTCAGTGTGCGACTGTGACAACTTACAAGCAGAAATGTCCACCTCCAGCTGCCTCAGCTCTTTCTTTATCTCCTCTTTTAGCCTTCTGTCCCTTTCCTTCTTATTCTGGGCATCTCCTGAAAGAGAGAAATACATTTACTATCAGACAACCACTTCAGGATCTGTATGCTCAAAATACAAACAGAACAATAAAGGTTTTATTTATATTTTAATTCAAAATGCCTCTTGAGTTTTCATTCCACCTTAACTGCACATCGTAGGTTTACAGGCGGTTTAAAAGGATTATTTGCCAATGTTTTTATTTCATAAAAGACTGATTACATAAAAGAAAAATAACATTTTACCGACAAAAACATTCAATAAACATTAAACCAGACTTGTTCTGTGCACGTGGATCTAAAGGGTAAAGTTAAACATCTGTAGAGTCCAGCATAATGGAAAGTCTGTGATACCTGCACCCTTATAACAACGCTTAACAACACGGTTTGCAAACAAACCGTTGTGCAAACATACATAAACACCAAGTTTGCTGCAGGGAAGAGTCATCTTTTCAAGTTAGGTGCAACAAACATGTCTTTCCACAGATTTTATACCTTGCTTGCATTATACGTTGGAGCTCAAACAAGAAGAAAACCTGATGATAACCTCGTCATTGTTTGGATTTAGGGCACCGCTGCACAGCTTGTGAGGAAGTGAATTATTTACTAAATTGACTCTACACTGCTGGGGATGTAATAAACTCTGCAAAGGCAGAAAAAAAAAACCCTCACAAAAACAAAAACTGCACTCAGAAATACCCAGGAGTTTTCAAATTCACACAAGACGGTTTCTGGTAGAAACCACTTAGTCACCTGAAAAGAAAAGTTAATCATCGGTTCTGTTCATAAATCCAGTTCAGAGGCACTGGTTATTTCCACTTTAATGGGCTGATGACTTCTGGTTCTGCTGGTTTGTAACAGCGATCAACAGAAATATTACTTCTGAGTGACTTAATGACAGAATAATTAACATTTCACATTTTCTTGGCTGTAATCAAATACTGTTTTTTTTATTTTATTGCCCCCCTTCCATCTTCTTTTTTCTGTCCTTGTCCCGTCAGCTTGTGTACGAACACCCTGAGGATCAGAGTTGGGTTTTCCTGGGTGTTTTGCTGTGTCAGCACGCAGCCAGACAGCTAGGCAGACAACTATTTCGCTTCAGCCTATTGGCGTGCGAGTAATCCTACAGTGATTGCACATGACAGGCTGTCAGAAATTGGACCGGGCCGAGCGGAAAGCGGGGATCAGGCAGTCATCTGTCCCTCTTTGCCCATTTCAAACATGCACAAAAAAATGTACAGAAAACTCACACAACTCCCACAGTGCTTTTTTTATCTCCTCAAAATACAGGAGCATTTTTTCCTGATTACCCTATATAAAGAAAGACAAGCATACCCTAAAGTTCCATTTCTGCTTTTGTTCAAACAAGAGGGATGTTTCTCTCACTGCAATCAAAAATACAGAGCAGGCAGAACATTCTTGCACAAAGGAGGCACCAAAATGTGCAGGATGAAATAAAAAGAACCATACTGTGTAGAAATGTGGTCAACAAACTTACTGATCTCGGTCTTTAGAACGGCACGCACAAAGGAAACAGAACGGATAAAATAAAGTCATGGCATAGGGTTTCAATAAAGGAATCTGGAAAGAGAGATCAGTCTGGAAACCAGATTGGAATATTAGAGCGATTTTAGTTATGTGATGTTGTACATATTCATTTATTTACAAGCACTTGGCTACATTAAAGCCATCTGAATCCCAAAGCCAGAGCCAAGTTGCGCTGAAAACAGGTGGCTACATGCCCACACACTCAAAACACCTTGGGTTGCAGCCACATGTGCACAGGCATAAAACTCTTTTAGAGCTCAGTGTGAATGTAATCACCAAATCCCACCTCTCACCTTGATCTGTTGATGGCATCTGCGACCTCCCAACAGACAGCATTCCCAGGTAGTTCAGCAGAATGTATTTGGTTTCATAGTGGAAAGCTGCAGGCACAGCGGTGATCCCTGAGGGAGAAGAGGTGGGGTCCAAGGTCGCCATTAATTAGACATGTGTCAAGACTATCAGGCACATTAAATCTTAAGAGTCAAAGCTGAACGTCTGGCCTGTGAAGAAAGGACATGGCAATCATTAAAACAGTCTGATCAGGTGATTCAAAGTTTTTAACAATCTGTACTCAGAGACTGGTTCCTCTAACAGCTGTTACATACATTATATAAAACACATTGTCTGTGCCCTCTGTTCAAGGAGACGCGCTTTGCCCCATGCATTAAAGGGAAAGTGCGTACATCTTAACTAAATGTAATTATCTCTTTGCTGCACATATTTTACAGCCTCCTGTCGCGTTTAAGCTTGCCATCTAAAAAAAAAAAAGATGACACCTTCATGTGGACTAAAAACTTCCATTATTGTCAAGTCTGCCAATTTAATACGAGACTTCCGGGTAAAACTGTCAAAGTAAAACCCTTTGCGCCAAATAGGAGTAAAACGAAAACCCCACCATTCATTTACATTTATGTAATTCTAATACGAACCAATCCAGCTACCATCGAGTCTTTATACACCTTTTGGCATCGCAAAGATATCGCCTGTTCTGAATTATAAACAAGATAGTTTAAGCTAACAGGTGTCTCGTTCAAAGAAAACATTTTGTTTTGTTAAAAACAAGCCCACAACACACTGTAGCACGCACGCAAGTTAAGGTTAGCTAGCTTAACGCAGCACGTTTCGGGGAACTATTTCGGTAACAGGAAACTTCATTTTAACTTAACGTGGGCTCGGCAAGTCTTACCGTCCTTTCCCGAAGGCAAATAGGTGCTAACAGACCACAAGCTGGGGGGAATTATGCGACACAGCCGTCGCTGTCTGTATAGGTTGCTAATAAAAAATAAAAAAAAAATGAGCGGACCACCACTGGCTGGCAGCAGTTAGCGCACAGCACGACTCACGTACACAAGGTGCTCTGAATGAAGAGCGACGAGCGAAATTACGACACCGCTGTTCCTGTGACACCTTTCAAAATAACGGCTTTTTCGCCAGCTGACCGACCCCGGACGACTTTTAAAGCAATACAGGAACGAGAGGCTTTATTTGAAAAAATAAAATAAAAAGGCGTTCAGTGTGGGAAAAAAACGTTCTTTTTTGCGTATCCTAGCAACCGTTGGAGCACGAGTTTAGCTCAACGTGCAAGTTCAACCTCTACAGGAAGTGTTGCCAAATAAAAATTACACTTTAAGAAAAAAAAAGAAAGCGGCGCCCACAAAACATTACTGATTCTGGCGTTATTGTAGCTGCTATTTTGCTAACGGCTAAAAGTCTCATTATAGGTATAAAAAAATAAAATAAACAACCTCCCTTTTATTTTGAAAGTTTTAACCGGAAGTCTCCCGTGACAGGCTTGGCTAGCAACTTAAAAAAAAGAGCCAGTACTCTTCTTGACGGCTGCTTTTTTCGCCACAAAGCAGAAGCGGCGCTGAAGATTCATTCCAGGCTTTAAAATAAGAAAACTATAAAAATAACAAACATGGCTCTCACCGACGCTGACGTCCAGAAACAGGTAAAGACGTAAAAGTCGCAAACGGCTGCGTTTAATGACGTTCGCGACGTCGACAAAACTCAATGTAAACAAAACAAAAACCCGAAGCTAACGGACCAAAACCGACCCGGGCAACTTTTTAGCTGCTTATTTATTTTGCCAGTTATTTTTACAGTGTTACGCATTAAAACAAGTTAATAAAAAAAGTAGCTGTCGTAAACATATTAAAGTTTGTTTGAGACAAATTGAGAAAGTGCAAAGTGAGAGTCTCCAAAACAGAATGTTAAGTGTTTTATGAACCTCGAATTGGTTTTATTTACCAAGTCAGCAAATGTAAAACAAATTAACATTTACATTTAAACAAATGATTTCGACTCCTGTGGCAGATCAAGCACATGATGGCCTTCATAGAGCAAGAAGCCAATGAGAAAGTGGAGGAAATCGAAGCTAAGGTAATTAAATTATCCCTCAGTTTGACATTCCTGCGAGTTCTGTGACCCCAAAGTGAAGCAGCATTTGTCTGCAGGCAGAGGAAGAGTTCAACATTGAGAAGGGCCGACTGGTGCAGACCCAGAGAGTGAAAATCATGGACTACTTCGAGAAGAAGGAGAAGCAGATTGAGCAGCATAAGAAAATGTGAGTTGTTTTGTCACTTAATGAAAGATTATTTGTGAGTCCAAAGGATGCAGTCATGCTCACTGCACTGAACAGTAGGCCTCTGATATAGAAGCACACACACTGGATAAGAACCAGAACTGAAAACAAGCAGGTAAGTTGGTCTGCTGCGTATAAAACTCCTGATAAAGTAACGGTAACCTTCTGTTTTCAGCCAGATGTCTAACCTGAAGAACCAAGGGAGGCTGAAGGTGCTGAAGGCTCGAGATGACATGGTCACGGTGAGACCTCAGCGCTCGTGTCTTAACATGGATTTGCATAATATGTGTTGGCTGTGGTGCAAAAAACATGTCGCCATGCATTCACACGACTTCTTTAAAACAGATGTTGTGAATAAAAATGTCAACAGAAGGTGTTTGTTGAACTAAATGTTCACTCGCCATGTGGTATTGACAGTAAATGACTCGCAACAACAATGACTCAGGAAATATCCGACTTTTCTCCTTCTGTCCATGTTTATGTTTAAGGATCTGCTAAATGAGGCTCGTCAAAGACTTTCAGAGATCGCTAAAGATCCCAGTCGGTACTCCAAACTGCTGGAGGGGCTGGTGCTTCAGGTAAAATATCCAGCTTCTGCCTTTTAAAAAAAATACTGGCAAATCAGCCAGTTTGTATTCATAATTTTTATTATTATTTTAATTAACCTTTTAGGGATTTTACCAACTGCTTGAGCCTAAAGTGACGATCCGCTGCCGACAGCAGGATGTAGAAATGGTTCAGGTGAGATTGAGTAGACGGCCGTTTTGCACGTGTGATTATTGTAACAGTTTACTTCAAAAGCACAGGCTTTTCCCTGCATGACAAACTGTGTGTCGATGCTTTCTGCGACAGGCTGCAGTTGATAAGAACATTCCTATCTACCAAGAGGCGGTGAAGATCAAGATAAAGGTCAAAATTGACCAGGATCGTTTTCTTCCATCTAACATGTGAGCTGGGCTAACGTACAGTAACTAAAACTTCACTTCTTTCCTTTGATTTTAAATGTCCTGGAAGTTTCTGTCTTCCTTTGACTGAGATTAGAAAGAGTTGAACTGAGTTTCATTCCGTGTCAGGTTTACACTGATTGTTTTTTCTTTGTTTTTACAGCGGTGGAGGAGTTGAAATGTATAATGACAATGGGAAGATCAAGGTTTCCAACACTCTGGAGAGCAGGCTCGAACTCATGGCACAACAGGTACAAAAATGTGCTGAGTGTGCAGTTTATTAACACCATCAAATTCAGTTCCTGACATTCATCTGTAGGGGGCAGCACAGCTCTATTAATCCCTTTTTAGCCTGAAGAACTGAGAGTAAAAGTCAGACTCATTTACTGTATTTAAAAATGGTGATACTTTTATTAACAATCAGTAATCATGTTAGTAATGGATAAACTCTGACACTCAGTTTCATGTAGGGCATGAAAAGGGATAATTCTGTCATTTTTGTGTTGTGTTTTGAGGTGATAAATGTTTTGTTCTGTGTAAATTTCCCCTCCCTTTTGAACATGACTACAGAGGCTGCCAAGTGGATTATTAATGACCAATAATAATCGTGAAATGGCAGAAAATGACTCGTATGTGTTGTATGATTCTTTCTTCCCTTACAGATGATGCCTGAAATCAGAGTGATGTTATTTGGTGCCAACCCTAACCGTAGGTTCCTGGATTAACAGTGTTTTCAAACAGAGCAGCTTTAAGGTGACCACTGAACCCCGTAACAGAAGAAATGGTCAACAAATACTATAAAAGGGATGGTTTTGTTTATTTTTATAAACTGGTGGACTGACTAATAACTCAGCAAGTGCTCTTTAACTCGTGAATAATTGTCCTCTCACTTACCTCACTAAGATATGTTAAAGTGAAAAAGCTGCGTACCAAAGATGTCTTTGCAGACTTTTGCAGTCTGTTTTCTGTGTAAACTACAGCCAAAGAAACGTAGCATGATGTGCATGTGTGTTTGTTTCATTGCTTTGCATTGTTCTAAAATAAAAATGGAAAAACAATCACACAGATAATTCAGCATGTTGGTGATATTTTTATTTACATCTTGTAAACAAACGGTTTTCTCAGGCTGCGTATTCTACAGTGAGGTAAATGTAGTAGCCTAGGGACAATAGTCACATCCAAAATCTGTCTTGTATTAAAAAGTAAAAAAAAAAAAAAGCTTTTAGTGTCACCCTGTGGGTTAAAGTAATACCTGTTGGCAAAACGAGCTGCCTTACTTCCTCCTCGGGCCTAACAGTTATAATTGTCTTTGCTATGTTGATTCATTTAAGACTTAAAGTTTTGAGGCTTTATGAACTATCAGCAACAATAAGGCGTGGATTGCATCTGTTTCACATCATTCGAAGCAACATGTTTATTTTACCGTAGCTAAGAAAGAAACTTAACCATCTCAGTTTTACTTCAGGACAATGTGACAGTAGCCCCGCAGTCCAACGTGTGGCCTTTGAGCAGGAAGTGAGCTGCGTTTGAAGGTGCATTGTATGCTATCGCAGGGATTAAAGAATTACCAACAGATTAGCAAAAGACCTTCGAGAGATTGGCAAAGAGCTCCTCCCAGTCCAGCAAAAGATTACAACTCTGACCTACAGGAAGGAGTGGGAGGAATGCATAACAAGGTGAGCAGATGGTTGGCAAGTTCCTGTTTGAGAGGAGATGTCACAAAAAAACACCTAACTGATTGACTCTGGAAGATAAAACTACTTGGCATTAAGTGTTTTAGATATCGACTGAGAACAAAGATGATGCCCAAACCAGAGAGGTCGGATTGGTAGGCATTTTAGTTAGCAGCCTCAAAAATAATAAACAACAGTTCTTTCATTACAGCCAGACAGAATAATCCCCTCTTAGGTGAAAGAAACGGGCTCAGACATACTGTTGCACCAAGCAGCACTTTGGCTCACAGACATTCTGTAACACATACTTTACTCTCAGTTTAGTTACACACACAGAACCCAGCAAACAGCATGCCGAAACCTAGAAAATGAATTAATAGCATGAACTTGTCCACTTTTTAGTAAGTCGAATGTCTTAATAATCTCTCTTCCTTTGGTTAGTGGAGAATGGCTGCGTTTCTCTGGATCCTCTGTGCTGATTAAAGCAGCATGTTTTGTTTTGTTTTAACAGAAACTACACAACCGCCACCAACTTTTCCAGTTGCTGCTATCCTAACAAACCCAGAACCGCCTCTCCTACCCCGAGAAAGTAAACGCCCTGCGCGATTCCAAAAAGAGGAGCGATGACTAAAGCGCGACATGTTGCGCCCTTCAGGAACGCTGATGGGCCCTCCCGCCTCATGATGCGCCTGGAAAACACACACACACAGGACAAGTTTTCTTTTAAAAAGACAAGAAAAAGAAGCATTATATGTTACTGATTAAAAGTTAGGGAAGCACGTGTTCCGTTCCAGACTCCAGCCTTACTTGGTGCAGTCGAGAATTCCTCTGTATGTGTCCTCCCCTTCACCTTTTTGCAAAGTCTGAAGACGGGTCTTGATTACTGCGTGCGTTTATAAAACAAGGACACACTCAATACACTTTGCCACTTGGAGCATAAAACTACTTTTAGTAGTAAACACAAAAAAAATCAACAGATTTACTGTGATAACATTATTTACACTTAATGGCTGTAAACGTTAGTAGACCTTTGACCCACTGACATTATTATGGTCCTTCTTATAGTCGAATCTAATTTAATGTCCCAAGATATTCTGTATTGTTAATGAACTGACCTATTGTTAAAAAATAATGTTTCCATGGCATGTATAGTGTTACCTACTGACTACAAGCTTCAATTCTTATCATTTTGAAGATTTAAAAATGACCTGACTCTTACTGACTTGTTGCCAATTAACCTAATTAGTTGTAAAATTCACTTCTAGCTGTTTTGTTGCCCCTGTTTCCGCTTTTTAAAAATAGGTTGCTGCAACAAAATTAAAAATTACCTAATTTTATCCTAAAAATCTTTCAGTTTCTTAGTTTAAACTTTTGGTGTTTATTGTGTTTCATTGTGAATAAAATATAAGCATTGCATTCTGTTTTTTTCTTATGAGCATTGTATTGCTTTATAGTAAATTACTCATGTCAGCAAAATTATTGTTAACTACACAGTATTTATTCTTAGATTATTTGCAAACACAAGCAGTGGTTGCTTTAATATGTCTATTTTGAATATTACAAATTTTTTGACATTAACTGCTTATTAAACGATTTGTTTATTGGACTGTGGCACTTGAATGGTTCCTGATACCTTCACACGTTAAGTTGTCTCTGTTTCTTACAGAGGCAGTGGTGTTCATCTTCATTTTGAAGGTAGCCCCCTTTGCATCTCTGTCTCTGTCTCCAACCTACCGTCCAGCGGTGTTACGGCCACAGCTGCCACAGATCCAGCACAGCAGCCTGCCATGAAGGACTGCCAGAACGGTGCCTTGGCCTGCACATCAGCCTGGCTGCCCGTGGTCCCTCGGCCCAGAGCATTGAGGTTGGCGAACAGAGGGAAGTAGATCATCGAGAAAGGGACATCCCTGAAATAAAGCACAAATTTTAATGAAGATATATTAAATGTGGAAGAAATGAAAGGCAATCTAAAGTAAAGACTAATACTGGTTGGGTTGATGAGAAGAAAATAGATGTTGGATAATTAAAAGGGAAATAGAAATTATTGTAAAGTCATGAGAGGGGAAGCAATTCAATAACGCCACAACAAGCAGACATAGCTGCAGGACTCTATTGATCAGTGATTTCTAGATTTGTCCCAACAAACCCAGCTGGAGTTATGTATTCTAAAATCAGCTCAGTAACGACAGTGTTGACTGGAAGAAAACCAAGTGAACCCAGACAACAGTTCATGGTGACGTAGCTAATGGTTTCTGTCATAAAGGCTAAGTATAAATGGTACAATAGTACAAAAGGTGACACCAGAGACATAAATAGTTTGATAATTAGATGAAAAGGATCTTACACACACATTGAAAGTCTCTGTTGTGAGCTGAAACTATATAAATACAGGTCAGCTAAATGTTATTACAGCTAATGTATCTGATAGAGCTGATGATGAGGAAGAGACATGTTTTCAGTAATATTCGCTGTGATTAGCTGGTGTAGATGTGTAATGTTTTATGTGTGTTGACCTCATTAAAGTGGCTCCTGCCCCCTTGTAGAGGCCAGCCAAGCCACGGGTCTTCAGGAGCTCCACAGTGATGCCGGTGGCTGAGGGCCGCTGAGGACGAGGTGGTTGGGTTTGTGGTGGAGGGGCCACGAATGATGGAGCGGGGCCAGGGCCCGCAGCCGGAGCTGGAGCCGGAGCTGGAGCTGGAGCAGGCATAGGTCTTTGTGCAGCTAATGGATGAACAGAAATCCATCTCAGGTGAGAAAACACTGAGAACCTGACACAAGTGTCTTTGTAAAAAGTGTGATGATATAATGTTTACACTGTGTTCTTTTTATTTGCTCTAACTCACAAAGCCTTCCTGCATCTTGCAGCTGAATTTTGAGCATCTCCATGGGAGTTGTGACCACCACCTGACAGGTCCCAGCCCCACACCCAGCCAGGACCTCCCCCCACAGGGGCAGATGCCTGAGCAGCATCAGTGACAGTGGGTCAGTCAGTACAATGTGGAAATAATGGGATCCTGTCATGAATTTGTTTGAGCATATTCACAACTTACCCATCTTTTGAGAGCTTTTGTCTGAAGACATCATTGGCTGCCAGTTTGATAGCTTTTTCCGGTGTAACTAGCGTGAGGTTCACTGCTGCACCTACAGAAGACAAACAGGCCGATGGCAGAGAAACACAACACTCTCCAATAAAATAAACACATAAAGCAGACAGCTTAGTGCTGCACGCTGAGTGTACATGGCTGCATATAATGGTTACTATATTAAAATGGTTTAGGGCCTGTGGGCAGCATAGGTGGAGAGATTACATTCACAGCAGTGTAGTCAGTTACATGGATTAGATATGCAAACAGTACCTCTGTAGCAGCCAAAGTATCCCTCTGACCGAACCGTCTTGGCCAGACAGTCAAACCTTTAAAGGCAATAAAGATAAAAACAATTATTGTATTATTATTATGTGTTATTTTACAGAATATGATGTGATTTCATAACGTTCCTCGTTGTAGTATTCACATCTTATAACTCTACAGACAAACGGATGAATTCAAAGGTGGAATTCTTCATTTATAGGCAGTTGCTGCAGCTGAAAGCCCCAAATGCAACAAAAAGCAACGTTAAGCTACTTTGAAATGCTTGTTTGATTTGCAAAGAGAAAACAAAAGTGAAAAACTGTCTCTCAGTGAAAGGAAGCAGTTAGTCAGACTATTTTTCCTGAATGAGTCACAGTGGAAAACCACAGACTGCTGAAGCAAACAGGATGACCCCACCCAATCAGATGTGTGCTGTTCAGTCTTTTCCCTCTGTATTTATTTAGTTTTGTCTCAAACAAAATCATGATCACAAGCAGAATGTGACCAGTTTAATTTAACTACAGCTCAGGGCTCAAAGTTTCCATGAAGCTGACTCAGGGGGAAAATATGTGAGGATCGAAAACCAACCCTACTTTCAGAAAAACTGCAGTTATATCCTAACCTTTTATTCCCCTGACAACTACACAGGAAACAGCTTTAAGAGTTTTAACCAACCTCACTGTATTTATAAACAATAATAGGCCTAAATAAATCTAATAAATGGGAAAAATGAAAGAACAGGTTTAACCAAAGTACATTTATCTCTAATCTGGAAGATTCTACAATCAGCATATTAACTGGTGACTGCTGACGGTGTCTGGAGTGGATGTATAAGGATGGGTTAGTCTTCCTACCCAAGAACTGCTTGTGGCTTGGCGTGTTGTGTCAAATTCCAGAAAATTAATGGTGATTAATGGCAAAACTGTAATGAGCCTATGGGTTTTAACATCAGTGGTTAATGCTGTGAGAAAAAACCAGGTTTACGTCTTTGTGTCACAGCTTCATCTGTTCCTGCCACGCCTCTTGCCTCTAGTCATGCCACAGCCACGTAACTTCCCACTCCCAGTTCCAAGCCACGCCCATGTTACCATGCCCACGTAATCATAGTCATCTGTTTCACCATGCTTAAATACTCACAACTCCCAGTCATTCTTCGCCAGATTATTGAAAGCCTTCAAGCCAGTAGATGTCCAGCGTATTATCCATGTCTTTGCCTGATCACGACCCTTGCCTGTCCCTCGACCCACGTCTCTTGCCTGCCCCTTTCTGGACACCTTATCGGACTCTGCTTCCTGGTACTCGACCTTGCTACGTTTCTCTGGACTTCGCCTCTTGGATTTGCCCCTTTTGGATTTGGCTTCTGCTCT
>NC_051440.1:21522123-21524085 GCF_001649575.2 Kryptolebias marmoratus | reverse complement strand
ACGGAGCCATTTCCGGGTTAAAGGTTAACATGCAGGAAGTGATGCAGTTAATCCGCGACCTGTCAAGAACCAGAATAGATGCCGTGTCTCAAGCTTCTCCGGCTGTTACTTGCTCGTTCGTGTCTCCCATGCACGAACCGAAACTTCCTCCGCCTGAAAACTTCACCGGTGAGTCTGAACAATGTCGGCCGTTTTTGACGCAATGTGAAATCCATTTTCAACTACAGCCGTCGTCTTTTCCATCTGAGCGAGCTAAGGTCGCTTACGTCATCTCCCTTTTATCTGGCAAAGCTAAACTTTGGGGCACTGCAGCATGGCAACGAGATTCTCATTTTTGTTACATGTATAAAGACTTTGCTGCTGAGATATGCAGGGTTTTTGATCCGGTAGCACCTGAGCGAGATGCAGCTCGCAAATTGTTTTCGTTGAGGCAAGGAGAAAGGAGTGTCACAGAATTTATTGATTTCCACACGCTAGCTGCAGACAGCCAGTGGAATGATCCTGCTTTGACCGATGTTTTCTTCCAAGGATTAAAAGAAGAGATAAAGGATGAGTTAGCCACTCGAGATCGGCCCGCTAATCTAAGAGGTCTGGAGGAACTGGCAACCAGGATTGATTCACGATTGGCTGAGCGCAAGCGGGAGAGACAAAGTAACTCGTTTCCAAGGAATCAGATGTTGAATTTCAGATCCTCCGTTCCACAGAGCTCAGGAAACACTGCTAGTGGCACTTCTTCAGAGGAACCCATGCAATTAGGAAGAACCAAGCTTACAATGGAGGAACGTAACAGGCGAAGGGCAAGCAACTTATGCTTTTACTGTGGGGCTAAAGAGCACGTGGTGAGAAATTGTCCAGTAAAAGGGCCAGGCTCAGTAGGATCCAGGAGGGTCCTGCTGAGTCCAGCCAATCATAGTAAATTATCCTCTATGCTTGTTCTTCCAGCTGAACTGTCCATGCAAGGCAACAAAACATCTACCCAAGTGTTCATTGACTCTGAGGCCGACTCAGAATTTATTGACCAAACCTTTGCCAAGTCTCTCGGAATCGAGTTTATTCCGTCAAACAATGGTCACAGAATCACAGCTCTCGATGGCCATGTGTTAAGTCAAGACAACCTCGAGACTAAGCCAGTGCAGTTATCTATCTGCGGTAATCACCATGAGAACCTAAAATTTTTTGTTATTCACTCTCCTGATCTTCCTGTCATTTTAGGTGCGACATGGCTAAGGAAACACAATCCTCGCATCGACTGGGTTAAGCGAGAAATTACAGGATGGGCTGATAAATGTTCAGCATCATGTCTGCTGGAAGCAGTTGTTACTCCAGAACGACCAGACACTAAATCCGAGACTTATCCTGATCTGTCCAAGGTGCCATTTGAATATCATGATTTAAAGGAGGTATTCAACAAGGTAAAGGCTACTTCGTTACCTCCTCATCGACCCTACGATTGCCCCATTGACCTTCTTCCAGGCTCCGTTCCGCCTCGTGGTAGACTATTTTCGTTGTCACGCCCTGAACAAGAGGCTATGACAAAATATATCAAGGAGAGCTTGCAGGCGGGCATTATTAGGCCCTCAGTGTCACCAGCGGGGGCAGGATTTTTCTTTGTGGGGAAGAAGGACGGGTCTCTAAGACCCTGTATTGATTATAGAGGTCTTAACAACATCACAATTAAAAATAAATACCCATTACCATTAATGTCTTCTGCGTTTGACCTAATTCAAGGAGCCAAGTTCTTCACAAAGCTAGACTTGCGTAACGCTTATCATTTGATTCGTATACGAGAGGGAGATGAGTGGAAGACTGCGTTTAATACTCCCTCAGGCCACTACGAGTACTTAGTGATGCCTTTTGGCCTCACTAACGCCCCAGCGGTTTTTCAGTCGCTAGTCAATGATCTCATGCGAGATATGATTAATCAGTTTGTCTTTGTGTATTTGGACGACATCCTGATTTTTT
>NC_051440.1:21497695-21519403 GCF_001649575.2 Kryptolebias marmoratus | reverse complement strand
TCTCTGGACTTCGCCTCTTGGATTTGCCCCTTTTGGATTTGGCTTCTGCTTTCGGATTTACTGGTATCGACCCCCTGTCTGGACTTGGATTTCCCCTCTCGCCTCAGCCCCTTTTGGACGTCCCCGTTCGGATCCGAGCAACCGCTCACGGAGGACTTACCTGTTCCGGTCCCGTTCCCAAGCGGTCACGTGAGTGTCCAGTCCAGAGACTTTGTTCCTGCTTTTGGTCCGTTAACAATAAACACCTTAAAACTTTGTCTAAGTGTGCTGGTCCTGAATCCTGCCAAGCCTCGCCTTGTCACTTTGCTGCATATTAAAGAACTTTACTGTTTCTCTTAAAATAAACTTTAAACAACAGAATCGACTCTTACTTTTGCTATATTTGTTTTTTTTTTCTTTTTTAAAAACTTCAAAACTTTTTTGAAAATGGGATTTGTAAATAATATGATAAATACTTGTTGCTGAGTGTTGTTAATGAGATAAAGACTGGGACGATTTAAAATTGATAAAATTTTGTAAGAAGAAACGATTTGTCAGCAGCTCATGCCTGATCTTAATATAAAAAAATGACATCTTTATTTCCAAAACATTAAAGAAATGATGACATCCAATCACGGTGAAGGAAAAGAAAATGCATAAAGTCAAAGTCTTTAACTTTTTATGTGACAAATCAATAACAAAGTGGCTGGGGAAACCCCACTCACATTCCTTTATAGACTTGGATGCCCTGCTGGTTCTGGAGGCGGGTCTTTGCCAGGTCAATGGGAAACACACATGTCACACCAACCAGGCCTGCCACGCCCCCATTAATCAGCTTAGCTGGGAGACTGCGAAGGGATCAATGACACGCACAGATGCATAAACAGACCCGTTTCCATCACATCACCAAGACAGGGTGCATAAAAAGAGTTCAAAGTAAAGCAGAAGGTATTATCGTTTATTGGAAGCATCTTTACTGAACTTACCTGACTTTCTTTTCTCCCATCCTGGCTGTTTTGGGGCTCCACTACTCCTCTCTTCCTTTTACTCCTCACCGTGTTCGCCCTCAGCTTCCAACTCAGACCACAAATGAAATCCACAGCTTTTTTTAATGTCTTCTTTTACTCCCAGGTACTCCAGACGTGGATACCCCCACCTTTTTTTTTCTTTTTCCAAAAAGAGCAGTGCTGGATCTGTGTCCAGTGGCCAGTTTTTTTCTGCTTTTTTGGACTTCACATCAAATCGAATCTCTGTCCCGCTGTCTGGGCACACAGAACACATGGATTCAATACTTACAAAAATAATGTTTGATGTGACACAGGTATTTTGTCTCAAACCCCGACTGAACAAGCATTCATTATAGTTAGTGAAAAGATGTTAGTTTCCATAAAGTCTAGAATTAGTTATTCATATCTTTCAAAGTCAACACATTCAAGTACAGACATATGGAAAAAAAAAACATTCAAAGCCTCTGATATATCAGCTGAAAGGGATTTAAACTAACAGAGAGGTAAGAACAAAGAATAATAGGTGAGTCATTGCTTTAATAATCCAGTTTTTACAAAGGACTGAACAGAACATTTAAAGCAAAGTTGAAAAAGATCATCTGTCAACTTTTCTCCCTCCTGTTTTAATCTTGATGTACGATAGTTTGTGAAGTGTGTGTAATACAAATAAAATGTTACCTTGGGTGGATCTCTCTTGCTTTTTTTAATTATCTTGTAATTTTTAGCCACTTTGGTAGCTTGTCATCTTCTGATTTCCTTCTTCTTTCAGCTCTCTAATTAATCTCTTTCTCTTAATCTCTTCCCCTCCATGCTGTCTATTTTTACCACTGTAAACCTTCACTCTGTCCTTGCCTGAGAGCAGCATAAACAATATTTTCTTCTTGTCCTGATCTGGACTTGCATCATTTGAAGTGATCTCAGCAGTTTTATCACTCAGATATATATTTCTATTTTATTTATTTTATTAATCTTTTGCCCCCCCACTGAATCCTAGTCACATTCTACTCTTCCCTTTCACTGAGCCTCTTTCTGTGAAACTTTCTTTCAGTTCCATTCACACACAGCAGTGACCCTGCCAAAACACAGACAAGGGTGCCTCAAACCAAGCCAACCTCCAGCTTTTCCTGAAACTTCACTAAAGCACCCTGATCATACAGTTTACCCAGCACAAGCCTCATCAGAACCTCACAGAGACTCAGCAGTGATGGAGAAGGGGGATCTTACCTTCGCTGATGCATCCCACACGCAGGAGCGAGCTGTCCTGCTTTCCTTTCCCCCTAAAACAATGCTTGCAGCAGTGGTAGTCAAGCGAGAGCGATATGAGAAAGCCAGCCGCCACTCAGCGGCCGTTGCACAAACACCAGCATTGTCCTACTGCCGAAGTCCCTCCCTCTGATGGTGATTCTGTCTGTGTGACAGCCGCAGCAGCCTGGCTCTGCACTAACACAACTCCAGAAACTCACGCCCGTGGAGCTGACGCTTCGGCACATGTAACAGACGGCACTGACGTATGTCAATAATTAGTGCGTATTTAATCTGCGAATGCATGCACCCGACATAAACAGGAAGCTGTCACTAATGAGCTCTCTGTTTACCAGTTCCAGGCTTACATAAGAACCCAAACTGAACGAGGCAACGTTCAGACTTTAAATGACTATGAACACTAGCATCCAGAGTGGCTGTCATTGTTCGGGAGGAAAACAAAAAATCTAATTAAAGGACCAAACATTATGTAAGAACATCAACTAAATGAACATGTGAGCACCAGAGGAAATGAAGGATTTGCAGTATGTATTGATCTCTCTCACATTAAAATATCTTCTGTTTTCACTTATAGTTCTAAAAAAATGGGGCATTTTGTTGAGTAAAAGTTGCCTAAAAGTTTTTAACAGAGGGCTCAGCATACACAGACTATTAACATTTAAGGTAAACACAAATGATCTTTGAAAGAAGACAACACTTGTTTAGAATCTTAAATGCATGAGAGATACATTAAAATTTTCATTTATGTTTAACTTTTCACAATAATTTATCCTGGGTCAAAACAAACAGAAAAACAAAATGTCTCAAAGTAAAATGTAATTTATAAGAAAAGCCCACCCAGGTTAGTGTTGGAGGTTTCACAGCAGACTGGTTGGAGTAGAGAAAGCTGCAGATTAAACTCTGACAGCAGGAAGCAGCCCAGTGCTGACATGACTTAATGCTGACTGCTGCCACCTTATGGCACTCTGGACTCTGGTGAAAAGATTATGTCTCTAAGATGTATAGTTAAGATATTTAGTCAAAGTCCAGCTTTATTTCACATCTAGACGTTTTGGAAAACTTACATCTTTCTTAGCTGCCATATAGGTTTTTATATTTATTCTCATGTACCTCTGATTCTCAGATTTAATTTGACAGTCTGTGACTTTGCTTCTTGTGCCTCCCTGAAGTCAAACATAAGTTCTGCAAGTTTGGAGAACAAGAAAAACCTCCAGAATAGTTTGTTAAAACAAAAAAAAAAAAGAAAGAAAAAGAAAAACACGAATAAAATAGGAAGTGGCAAGTTTGAAATGAGAAATTAGTAGCCTTTCACTGTCATTGTGCACTCATATTAAAGCTTGCACTTTTCAGATTTGACAGCAGGGGGAGCCCGAGTGCAGCATATAAGATTAAACTTTCGCTTTGGTGTTGTTTACAAAATATCGCTCTACTTGGAAAGTTGGTGAACCTTGGGGTTCATTGACAGTCTGGTCTTCCTTAGTATTGCTTTAAAGGGTTTGGGGTGTAAATAAAATAACGGTTTGTCATGATATGGCAATAATAATGAGAAAACGAGAAGAAGTTTGCCAAATAATAACATTATATGAAGTTGTATCTATAGACACAAACACACAGAAAAAAGAAAATCTAAACTAAACCGAAAACAGAAGTCACCTGTGTCATACCTGGCTCAACTTTTTGTTTATTTTTAACTCATTCAGTATTTACTATCATTCCATTTAAACAGCGAGCGCATTATCAAATCAAAAAAGGGTGTAATATTGAATGTTTACTCGACTTACAGCGACAAAAGGCTAATCAATGACAAAGATGTTTAAACATACAGAGTGTTATTAGACTTTATGCATTTTCTTGATACAGTTTTAAGTTTCTGTTCTGAAATATAATTAAATCCTTCTGAGCTGAGCAGTCGATTCCCCCCTATTCGTCGTGAGTTGGTATCGCCCTTCCCATCTGTTCAGCTCCGGTGAGACACTGATTGAAACAGATTGAAGCGCTTCCCCGGGTCGCAATGGCAACTACCCCGACAGGACAGGAGCGACAACTTTTTCCCTCTCTGTAATGTTCCGGACGCACCACAGGTCGCCGAATAAACTACTTTCTGATGTGAGGAATAAACCTCGCACACTCTACGAGCCCGAAAATGTCCCAGGGATGTACAGTTTCGGTGGAAGAGATCCAGTCCTGGTGGGAAGTCCCCGCCATAGCCCACTTCTGCTCGCTGTTCAGGACCGCGTTCAAGCTTCCCGACTTCGAAATAGAGGTAACTGTTTAACTGTGACTCCCTGAAGCGGCTCCAGTGCCTTTAACCGCGGAAATGAAGAGTTGTTTGTGTCAGCGTTTTTGCCTGCGAGATCGTATTTGGCCCACCGGTTTGGGTTTTAACCAGCTCGGCTCTGTTCTGAACTTCTCGGACGTTACCGAGGCGTTCGTCAGTTGGGGCTAAAAGCTAGCTCCGGATGCTAGTCGTAAGCAGCTCCTTTTTTTAAAGCCGAAACTATGTCTTAACAGGCTTAGGGCTAAATAAAGAGCGTTTAAGCAGAATTTCCACGGTCCCAGCTCACGTGTTGTGCATCGAAAGACGCGCCTGAGTAACTTTTGCGGGTCCGACCCGAACCATGTGCCGCTCGTTTGTTTTCATTCGCTTGTGTTTATCGAAGATCTGCCTTTTTTAAATCCCAGGTAGATTATTTAAAGCTGCCACAAAAAGGGGGGCATGTTTAGAAGAAAGTTTCAGAGCGGTGCGCCGTGTTTATTTCAATGCGTTTTTATATTCAAACAGCTTAAAAATTACATTTTCGGCGAAAAGGAAAAGGATGCGCACAAGGTTCAGGTGTTTTTTTTTTACCCCAATAACTCTCTTCTTCCCCCCTCCTGTGAGATAAAGTTAAGTTCATGGCGTGTGGTTGGAGTTTATTGTCTTGCAGGCCATCTGGCTTGGGGTAGCCATAGGGACGCAGATGCTGTTTCAGGCATTGTTTGCTTCGCCCAAGTCCCATTTTGTGACCAGAACCGTCTGTTTGCGACACAAGTCGGCTTCTTTTTCCTATCCACGTGCTCTCACTAATACGTCAAAGCAAACTTACTTTACTGCGCCACAAATGCTTCATTTTAACTTTTTTATTTATTATTATGACTCGATGATTCAGACACCCCCTCCTTCAATTCGCTGGAAATACACTCGGACTTTAAGGTGAAGTCATCCATCACGTGTAGGCTTTGCGTCGTGATTAATGGGTTATGGATTGTTTTATCTGCCCGGCGAAGAAAGATAGCATTTTAAAGAAAATGTTGAGGTCAACATCACACATCAACAGCCTCCATCACTCAGCCGTCCCCACCCCCTTCTGCAGGGAAACACGTAGGCTTCGGCTTTGTTGTTAAACCAAGTGAGAGCCAGATGGGGGATCGCATTGCGCCTAGTTTACATGAAAGTTGAGGCTGTTGTGCTGTTGGATTTGCTCTGGGTTGGCTCAGATATTTAGTTTTTTGTCGTTAAATTAAATAGGAGTTACCCAGCTTCACTTGAGCTTCTCTGCTTTTAATAATTTTGGGTGTTAAACTTGTGAAACTGTGAAAGTGAACATGGAAAAAAAGGTTATCCTGAACTGTATTAAAAGGTGCATTTTGAAAGCGTTTACTTCGGTAGGTTTTTCATATACCTCCTATATGTAATCCTGTAATCCAGTTTGGCACTCATTGTAAACAAAGCACTTTTTTCCCATGTTTTCCTCAACGAATCTGAGCTTAAATGCTACCAATACGTCAAAATGTTCAGACTTCTCCATCCTACTTCTCTCTTCGTGGACGTAGTGCGTTGTTGACCTATTTTCAGTCATACAAATTGTTATTTTAAGGACACATTAACCATCTACATGAGGAAAATCTCATCCAGAATCTGTTGCTTGACGTCTCCTTGGCTTTGCGGTGACTACCTTTTAAGCTTTAAGCCATTGTTTAAACAGGAAAGAAAGGTACCTGCAGCAACAAAATCTATTTGTCCTCAACCACATCACTGTCACAGGTGTGCCTGCGCCCCACAGCTCGATTTCAAGGAAACATTAAGATTGATGCAATAGTCTCGTATTTTGACAGCTTAATTGCACGCAGACGTGTCCAAGGTCAGAACTTCTCCATTTATTTGCACATTTATAATAATTCATATTTGCACATTTATAATAATTCATAAAGAGTAAATGACTAGATTGTGTCTCAAAGAAGAATGAGCAGCAGTGTCTGTGGAAAAAACTGTTTTTAGGTGGAAAAATAACTTGTGAACTTGTTGCAAATTTATTTATTTTTTTATATCTCAAGTTTTCTAAACATTCAGAAGTCTGAGTATTAGATTTTTGCTCCATTTAGCCCGTTGAAGGGATCATATTTTGAATAAGATTTTTGTGTCTGAACACAAGAATATATTTATTACACCTGCGCCACAGCCATTTGTGAAAGATCCAAATGTTATCTTGGATAAACATGTTGTGTAATGTTGAAAAGCACCTGTTTTTTAGGGGCCTTTCGGGCTTTGATTTGGGGCTTGAATCAAGTTCAGGATCTTTAAAATAAACCATTAAGCTGGCCCGAGGCTTAAATATTCACTTTATTTAAAAGTATGTATCTGCGTGTATGGTTAAGAGCACTGTGAAAGAAGGGATTGCATTTGATCTTTTGATTCATTCAGAAGAATTTGGTTATTGTCACATTTAACAAATTATCAAACCTACTCAAATATTAGTTATGTAAATGCTTCTTTTTCACGATGACTTATCTGAAATATCTGCACCTGTAAATGTTTGAGCTGAGCTGAGCCACATGTAAATGTTTCAGACACTTTTCCTTTGTGCAGCTTGTTGTTTACTGCAAAAGTGTTGTGCGTCTAAAATACCCTTGAACTAGTTCTCTCAGAAATGACCTCACAGTATATTAAAAATGTGATGAATTTGGAGCTTTGTCCCATGTTATTATGTAAAGCAACCTTGTCGTATTAGTAAAGAGTGTTTGACTCTTGTTTACCCTGTGTACCCCTTGTTTTTTGGTTCGTATAGCTGATTTTGGGCAGATGCCAGGCTTGAAACTTAGACAGCCCTGTCTATAATAATCAAGAAATTTGTCTCTTACAGTGCTGATACCACCAGTACATGATGTGCTGCACTTTTAGCTGACAGAGATTTAATTTGTCAGGCTGATTTTGTTTTCCTACTGTGGTTTTGCAAACATACATATTCACAAACTCTACTGAAGTCTGAACATTTGGATCCAACGTGTTTGCTTTCTGAGGACTTTGTGTCATAGAAATTGGAGGAAACTGTCAGACAAACATGTTTGTTTTGCTTAATGCTACATAGCAGCAACAGGACAAGCTGGCCTGGCCACTCTGATGATTGCAGCAGACTGAGCGCACTACCTTCCTTTTTTTTCCCCTGACTTGTATAGTCTAAATTTATTAAGAAAATTATGTTGCTCATCAGTTTTAACACTTCAATAAAATCTGATCTCTTTAAATTTACTGGTCATGTTAGACTTGCTGTTTGACAAGCTTTTAGCTGTTTTTGATAGGTAGGTTGGGCGAAGTTGGTTAACTTTACCTTTAAACTTATCTCTAGATACATCAGTTAAATTAGCCTAGAATGTGAGAGGTTAGGGGGCAGGAAGTGGCTGTGTCATTGGTTGTGACAGAGTGTGGGCTGTTGAGTGAGTTCACTTGATTATGCTCTTTCTACCACTTTTTTTTTCTTGTAGACATAAAGAAGTAGTAGCAGTTTAATTAGTTTCTGGTGCTTGAATGTGTCTTTTCAGTTTAGTTGTGGCTGTTGAAGGTATGAAACAACCAGGGATGCATTCAGCTCCCATAAAACGCTCACAAACATTCACCTAAAAGAGAAGAAAGAGGAAGAGAAATGTGTTAAAATCGTTATTGTGATATTGGGTTGTTCAGATATGCATCACTACTGAACCCATGTTTGGGTAATTCTAATGATACATCTCCTAAATAACAACAAACATACCACATTGCTTGATTCAGATCGTGTTTAGTAAAACAACAAAACTTAGAAAACACTGATTTTGATCTTAAACGTGCTCCTGTTTTGTCTCATTGAGCAATGTTTGTACTTTTGTTTTCTGTGCTCAACCGTATAGAAGATGAGTCAGGCGGGTGTGGAAAATCATGCCTCCACATGATTATTTGATCATCAAGAGCAACTCGCCTGAGGGCGTTTGTTTTAATTATAGCAACAAACTTGAACAATTAAGCTGAAGATGGTTTTGTGTTTTCAGTTTCATCCTCATAGTTTGCTAAATGATAGTCCTGTTTACAAAGGTGCCAGTATGAGTGTACATCCATTTGCGTCACTGATACTTTAAATTAAATCAAGTAATTACCAGATAAGTCCTCTGTTAGACTGGTGACCTCACCACCTTGTAGTTCACCTCTCATCTAAGGCACTTTCACAAAACACTTCAAGCCTGGATTTAGGCTCTGTTTACTCGAGGCCGATCTCCTGGAAACGTTAAAGATTTTCAGGTGTTGATTGGAAAAAAAAGTTACACGATGCCGCTGTGCTCCTTGGGCCCACGGTAGTTCCCATGCCAGGCCACTAGTTGGCACTTACACATGCACCAATCTCTTATTCACCAAACACTTACATCTGAATACACAGCCTTTTGTCCGGACCCACAGTGAGGTTGGGTTGCTGCGTCTGAAAAGTTCCACTCTGAGACCCGGGTTCAAAACGTTTGTGTCAGATAATCCGACCGCTGTTGTTGTGTAAACAAACGGCCGAACTCCAACATAAATGTTACATTTTCACTGAAAACCAGCTTCGTGTAAACGGCTCCTGAGACGCCTTCTGGCCACCTCGGTGAGGTTTCTGAATGGACCGAAGAGGCGTGTGGGGCTGAAGCCCACTCGTCACTGTTGTGCCTTCGAGCCGCCAGGCGAGGTAGTAACAGACACGTGAAAAGGTAAGCCGGCTTTGCAGCTCAAGGATGTGACGCAGCGATGAATGTGCCACCTCTCCGCAGAGGGTTTAAAAGCCTAAACAACAATGAATAGATTTGTTACAGAGAAGCTCGATGACGGCTCACAGAACTTTGCGTTTACTTGAATAATTAAGCACAAAAAGATTGCTAGACTGAGTTAATTCGGCTAATTTAGGTTTTGAAATGTTATGATGGAAACGTTTGTGTTCTGGTTTACACCTCTTTACTTCTGTGAAGCTCACCTAATTTCTGAAAGTTCTACATGAGACACGGGCAGATCGATAAGTGAATTATAAATAGTCAGAGGCAGCTTAAAGATGAACTAGTCTTTATGGCCATTTTGCTGGACTGTTTAGTGAAAGTGCCTCCAGTATCATCTTGGAAGGACAGTAGAGACGTGAAGCCTGTGTAATATAAGGATGGTTGTGTAAAATGAGTGGATATGTAAAGTTTGTGTCACCTCTTTGATAACATGCATGCTAACTTTCTCTTGATTTGGGTTTAGCTTTCTATTGAAAGGCTTCATGTCTGACTTTTTCAACTTTGAGTCCATTTAATGTGTAAAAAGTATGAGTATTCTGATAATGGTGCTCCTGAAGCATTTGTTTCCTTTTGTCTAATGGATACTTCAGTAATGTGCCACATTTGAGACCAGAGTGTTTAGTCCTTATGAAAGTGCTGTCAGAGTAGATTTCTGGCAAATTCAGTGATTCAGCCCGACAGTGGTGCTGTGGCAGCCCTTTTCTCTCTACGGTGGTAGTCGGTGATAATGGAGACTACCTCGCTTACAAAGGAGCCCCTTGCACATTGTTCTGGAGTTGATACACTTCACTGTCATTGGTTTCCACTTTCCTCAGTCTCCAGGCAGCAAGATGGAAAAGCAGTGCAGAGGAAGGAAGGAGAGAATTAGTGGGAGGAAAGGGGCAAGACTAAGTGGAGAAGAGTGTCCTTGAGATGGAGAGGAAGTGAGTGAGTAAGCAAGAGCAAATTAGTATGAGAGAGTGATCTGTAGGAAGACAGCCCAGGGTCAACATGGCTCTCTGCTTTGCCTGGCTTTTTGTCTCTTAGGCGTTTGTTTGGTTTCTTGGCTGTGCGTCAGTAAAACGATGCCTGAGGTCACAACGCCAACAGACACTGCATGCTTCTGTTCCTCGATCCTCAGCGAGGTGCCCTCTCACTGCCAGACACCGGCCTTCTTGCCAAGGACCTCTGTCCCCGACATGTCATCTTGTGCTCTCCTGACAGCTTGTTTGGCACACCATGGTCTGTTTGTTGTGCGTCTTCATTAGCTGCTTGTCATTTTCCCACTGAAATCAGTTTCCTTTATGGAGATATTTAGAATTCAAGTGCTGATGATATAGGTTGCTTTTAGACGGGGCTGGAACGTGGGCTGTTTACATTTTTGCCTTCATTTGTAAGTTTATTAATCACAGTTTATGCTTCTAATTGAATAGAGATTATCATAAATAAACAAATTACAACACTATGGGCTAAAAAAAAGTCAGAAGTTCTGGGAACTTTTCAACATTTTATTGTTATTTGCCATGCCTGTATGCATACTACTTATGGATCAGCTGTATAACGACATTCGAAACAGTTGTCTACAGTTTTCGCCTCAGTCTGATCGGGTTAGTTGGTTTGCAGCGCGCTGATCTCAGCAGTACAGCGCTGATCTCAGCAGTACAGCGCTGACGCTTCTCAGAAATAAGCCGGAGTGTGTAACTACATGTACTGTTTCGTAAGAAGTGATTGAAGATCGTTAACTCTTAAATCCATTAATCAGATGTCAGAGGAGCAACTTTGGTATTGTCTTTTGTGTTGTTCCTCTGACATCTGCAGTACCTTAAATAAGCTTTGCTTTCTGCAAAAAACAACTAGAACAACAAAAAACAATTAATCCTTTACATCGCATCTTTCTGATTTGGTTTTAGTCGACAGCCCATGTTCTACAACTTCTGGCTTTAAGGAAGGGCAGGCATCTGGCTAGTTGTCAAAAAAAACAAGGTGATCTGTTTGGTTAATTTAGAAATAATGGGTAATAATGTAAAGTTTTTTTCAACTGATATTCGTCAGTCCAACAAATGACGATGGGTGACATATTCACGCAGGTGACGTCTGGACTTTTTCTGTCCATCTGAAATGGCATAAAAATATCTGCATACGGGCCACAAGCACAACTTCTTGTTCTGATTCTGAGACATTGTAATTTTTGGAAATATTCAGTCGTTTATTTATTTTGTATGTGCCAAATCGCTCAGTAGAAGACTAAAAACACAGAGAAAGATTGTTTTTTTTTATGGAAGTGCGCATGTTCTCTGCTAGAGGAGTCGATTTTTATTGTTTAGTTTTTGTTTAATTTTATATATAACAAACTGTTACATCTTTATTTGTGTAACTGTAAAACTGATGACCTCACTTCTATCCTGTTTTGCTTATTTTTTGCTTGTGCTTTCTGCACAACAGTTTCAGTTTCGCCCTCATCTTGACAAATGATGTGTGACTTATCACTACAAATCGCTGTTCATGGACGTACGGCGACAGATTGTTCACACTTTTTATCTCTGACGTGGTGAGACGACACGTCTCTTTCAAGGACTGAAACTATTTAAGCCCAGTAACGAGAAATATCTGTGATATCTTCAGTGGGTGACAATAATAGGTGTAATTGTGATTTGAGCAAATATGAAGGAAAGGAATATTTGGTTTGTCAACAAATATGTGGGAAAATATTTAAAAGTTTGACGATTATTTTGACTATTTGGATCTTAGATGGGCCATCAAATGGTGGAAAGGTTCATCTTTATCTTTTAGATGAAGTAGTTGTTGATCAAAAACAAAAAGGACTATTTAAAGCAGAGGCCACTGATTCTTTCTAAGCACACTTTGTGAGGCGTGTCTTTGGATCAGCCCCATTTTTAATAATTGTGGGTGCTCTTAGTTTACTATTTTCATTTTTTTGTTTTGTCTTTCCTAGATGGTATTTGCCAATTATTATTCAAAGGTGTTAGGCCTTTTCTCTTTACTGGTGAATTGTACATAAATGTCAATTACGCCTAAAGGAAAGCAACAAAACCAGTGTAGTGTGGAAAAAGACGGGGGGGGGGGGGTTGTTTTTATTTCACTTGAGGGTAGTTAAATTAGGCACATACATGGAGCATTTATTCAACTGTCAACACATCTGCAGTGTGCTTCTGCTTTTATTGCCAAACAACTTTATAGAGAATTAAGTTTATGAGAGTGGCTGATGCCAGTCCTAATCACTAATCCTTTGTGTCAGCCTTTGTCATACTCATTTGAACTGAATATCTTAGCTCTGCATTTACTGATGCGTTTTATTACTGATGTGGGTGTTCTGTTTCCACTACAGGAAGCAAAATACCACGAGCATTTTTAGATTGAAAGACATTTGGACAACATCTAGTTGTGTCTTTAAATGTCTGGGCTAAAATTTGACTAAATTTGACTTTTGTAGATGTCTAAATGTCAAATATGTGTTCATTTGGCTGAGATTTGCAAGAAAGCAAGACTAACCTTTTTGCAACTCAGGATCCGTCCACACAGGAATTCTGTCTTTTCAAAACAATCTTTTAATGTGTCGTTTCTAAAAATATCCTCATAAACCACCATTACAAGAAATGTTGCCATTCATTCAGAAATGCAAAAAAACCCAAACATCCAAATTTCAGTTGTAGCTATACCAGGCCTGTGCTTTGGCAACACTTCCACAAAAATACATCAGAAACAGGAGAGACGACAGGAAGCAGAACCTCTAAACTGTAAACACAAGAAGAAATGACCAGTATGGCAAATACAAGAGCAAAAACTGAACCTTTTTTTGCGGACGGACGAGGAAGTGGAACTTCTACTTTACGTCATGTTCAACCACTACTGACTGGGAGTTATGTCTGTCCAAGTACACAGACAGAAAGGACGATTTCAGGCACAGTATCCAGGGAGGGATGAGTTTGGGTTTAGTTTATTTATTTCAAACATGTATACATAACAAAACAAAAAGATAATAAAAGTAATAACAAAAAATTTAACAAAATTTAACATTTTTGAAAAGGAATGGGAAGAAGTAAAAAACTTATTTAATCCCACCCTTCTCCAAAGCTTATTAAAAATAATAATAAATACTTTTTTTGATGAGTGGAGGAAAGGGTTATCAGGAAGATTAGAAGAAGAAACCTCATCATTTCTCACATTAGAAAAGCATGGCTGTGGAAGAAAAGAGGACACAGGACAGAAAAGAGGACAGAAAATAAGAATGTGTGGAGAATTGTGAAATTAAAAAAGTCAACAACTTGTATTTGGCACGTCTATTAAGAAGCCTCTCTATTTACCTTTCTCTCATCCCATTCGCACCATGCTGAACTGTAGTCCCTCTACCCCACATCCCCTTGTTGAGCCCCTGCACTCTCCCCGTCGCTGCACCCCAGCCCCTGGCATCACCATGACTAAACCCCAGATGGTGGTTCTTTATTTCTCTTTCCCCTGGAGGGTGGAGGCTCTTCACTCTTACTGGGTGATGTGCTGCTGCTGCTGTTGCTGCTGGCCTTCTGAGGAGGGGGGTCTTGGTGTGTGTGTGTGTGTGTTATTGTAAAAGAAGCTTTAGTCCTATTAGATCTGGCAAAACAAAGCGAGAGCAGATTGCCTGTGAACATGTCCTTGTTTCTGTTGTCTAGAAAGCAAGTGGATTAGCATGGGAGAATGGTATAAAAGCAGAAGAGTTGCTTAGAGATACACCAAATTGAAACAGCCACACTGTCTCCCGGTTTCTGCTGTTTGTGATTATCGATACTTAATGTGTGTGGCACATATGGCCTCTGTAAAGAAGCGTTGACATGTAGGCTGATGGTGTTGTATTCCAGATATCACTAGCAGGAGCAAATTGTGGTGAAATGTGTGTTTTTTTTTTTGTTTGTTTCTAGCACAACCAAGCCATATTTGTTCAATCCTTAAAGATCACTGTTGGCAAACTTATCTTTTTATTGAAGCTCCACACCAATCAGTGATAATTAATTTTCGTTCATGATATTTAGAGCTAAGTTAGTTTCACATTCCCTTTACTTTCTGTATTTACATCCCACTAATAGAGTTTTCCCCACTTCAGCTATAAAGCCTTGTAGACACCAGTGTCTGACACTTTCCTGTCACATCACATGCTTTCAAAACTTTTTTTTAACCTCTGGGGACACTTTGAAGATCAAGAAGCTTTTTGCATGCCTTTTGTAACACCCTCAGTTGCATGCAAAGTTAGGGGGCATTGTAGGATCACCCCCCCTCCCCCCCTCCCCTTGATGTGATTGACAAGCGAGAGCAGCGGTACATGCATCAGATGGTTTCACATGGGGAGTGTGCGCACAGAGGGGGGAGGTAGGGGGGTACATGCAGTTTTTCTTTTTTTTTTCTTTCAGCCCCATTGTTGCAACTCCCCATGGTTCCCTCTCTCTGTCTCCAGTCTGGGGGGGGGTGTTTGGAGGGGCTGTCTTCGGTTTTGCTTTATCACTCTGCATCTTTGCAGCTGGATGTGAAGCAGAAATGAGAAGTGACAAAAATCTCACCAAAGCAGGTCTCATCTGAAAGGAGCCAGGAAGTAACTAGGCTCAGTCATTACTGTGTCAAACCCTTCCAGACATGGGGTGTCTTCTTGTCTTGGTTTAAAAGGATTTTTTTTGGCAGCGTGTGATGCAACGTCATAACGTGAGGAAGCAAAACGAATTATATTTATTCTGGAAAATACTGTTTGTTTCATTTCTGCACTGTTGAATAAAAATAGTAAAAGACCAATGTTAATGGGAATGGGAGGTACTCCAAATGATTGAGGGATGTTTGTTTGTTTTTTAACACGCAGATGTGGTATTTATCTGTGAGACTTTGTGACATGCATACTGGCACACTTTTTTTACAAAGTAAAGATTGGCAGACTTTGCATTGGAACAGTTTGGTGTGTTTCAGTGTCTAGGTTTGTTTTTAAATACTTAAAAGGCTTGACCTTGACTTTTTATTGATGACCTTACTTGCCTTATGACAAATTAGGCTGGAAATTTCAAAGCAGGTATTTCAAATTAAGTCTTTGGGTTCCTCTTTTTAACATGTAAAAAACTGCACCGGGTTTCTTTGGTTTGGGATTATCGTTATCATTGCTGTTGATGAAATGCAATCCAGTTTTTATGATGGATAAAAAAGGTATGAAGGCTTATTATGTTGTCAAAACACAAGTTATCTTAAGTGTCATCATTTTAATCACTCAGAATATACCTGCTTTGATTTAATTATCCAGAGCAGTGCCTTAGCAGGAAATGCAGTTTTAACAAAAAGTAGGCTGTGTACATTTTTGTATCCAGATTACTTGGCATCCTTGCTGTTTCAACGGTGTAGCCTCATTTAAATAAATTATTGGGGGTGTTTTTTCCCCCATACAGAAGCTAATGTTGGTGTGAACGTGGTTAAAGTGTCTTGGGAATTGTTGCATTGTTGTTTGGGAATGTCAAGACCTTGTCACACCAGCATGACTTCAAAGAGCAAGAGCCAGCGTGACCCAGTGCTGCACAGTTAGAGTGAAGTCGAGAGCCAGTTGCCTTTTTAAAACTTCAGATTGCGATTAGAAAATATAAGAACTTTTTTTCTGTATTCCATTTTGTGTTCAAATCACAGATTTGGTAGATTCCATTTGCTCTACACAGCTCACCTGTGAAGTTTTTCCTCCCAAAGTCAGCTGGCAGAATTGTTATGTTTAATGTGCTTCCAGGGGGGATGTCTGCTGAAGCAGGAAGCAGAGTTTCATATGAGGAAGTTGATGATGTGGTTTCCTCAAAGTGGAAGTGTGAGTGGCACTGCTGCACTGGGTGGCCTCCCATCTCCTGTCCTTAATGATCCTCACCCACAAACTCCATGTGCATGTCCAAGACAAAGGGTCTTCATGTCTCCGGCATGGTTCAGGGAGGGTCTGTACAGCATCCCACCCCTTACCCCCTACCCCTCCTCAACCCAGCCACCTGTCCCACCTGGCCCTGACACTGATGTATAATAAAACACAGCTGGAAGTTGAAACTGACCTCAGTTTTTTTGTGGACTTGTTATATGTAACGGTTCTCTGTTCCCACATTGTGGTTTCGCTCATGTAGAAGTACTTCTAGTTGTTATTTCAGTTCATATGTTTTCATGACAAAGTCTTTCCCATTAGCTAAGGTGTTATGGTGGAATGAGCAGGCAGAGGATACTGTCTCACCTTAGCTTTAGTTGATATTTTATAAATTTGATGAGACTTTGCAAATATATCTTTCAACAAGTTCTTGTTTTGAGCCATTAGTGAGATGCGTCTGGCAGCAACTCAAAAGATGTTAATTCTTTCTTCTGATCAGATTAACTGTACATCCTGAGGATGTGAGGGCGTTTTCCTGTGGTGTTACGACTTTGTGTGCGTGTTTGTCATGTGGCAGGAGGTGGTTATGTGCGGGGGTGGAGGGTGTTGTCAGATGATGGCTCCTGGAGGAACCATGTGTAAGCAGGGGGGTGGAGGAAGATATAAAGAAAGACACACAGGAGAGGAAGAGAGGAGACTTTACACAACAAACAGGTCTCCCTTCCCCCCTGCCAGCCACACACACATCCTCCAACTGTTGGTGATATAGACCCCGGAGGAGCTGTTAACAGCATCGACTTGGAAAGTGTTTGCTGTGAGGGTAGCCAGAGAGGCCAACCCCCTGATACTACAGGCTCTGTGGGTCTGCAACAAGCTGCTACCATTTCAGCTGCACTTCTTATCGCAACCTTTTCTTACTTTCTCTTTCTCACTTTGTGGCTCATATCAGGCAAAGATGCATGCATATATTTTTATCTTAACTTTTAATTTTCTGCAGAGACAAAAACTTAAACATGGAAGTTGCTTTAATGTTTAGAGTGTAAAAACACATCTTAAAACAATGCACATTGTTTTTAATATTAGTTTACTCTTTAAAGTTATTATTTTCCTAACATTCAGAGGCATATTTACACATTGATTTTGCAATATTTCCCTCTTTAAGCTTTCCTTGATGTTTCACACATGAACCAGTTCGGTTCAGGTGAGCACATGTGAGTCGTGTGCTTTTTACAATCCGTCATGGTGGAATCAAAGGAGGCATGGCATCGATGTGCGATGCCATGCATAAAACTTGATTTGGACGTCTACACTGTTTATGAAACAATAATAATGATCGTTTTTTTGTTTGCAGTATGCTTCAGAAACGGGGCAGGTTGGTGTTCATAAACTCTAAACTATTCTCAGCAACCTGACTGTTTATACTGCACCTGCCTGGTTAAACACACTACACGTCATCATTACTTCACACCCCTGAGCTGTGATGCTCACACAGACCGGTTTGGCTGTGTGACTTACCTCAATGCCAGCTCAACGTGGTTCTATTAGCAGTGGGTGAATTTCGGTTCCTCATTTTTTTTCCAGTCATTTCACACATTTGTGAAGACAACTTCTTACTGTTCTTGTAAGGATGCCTCTTCAGACCAGCTTGGAAGTCTTGTGTGAAGAGTTCTTTTGGCTTTTATCATTTTTTGTAACTATAATAAAAATATATTCAATACAATTGGCAACACATGTTGGAAATGTAAGATGCCTTATTAAAGAGAAACAATATTAGTTCAAAGAAAAAACAGACTGGTTCGTTCCATCAAATCTTTCTACAAAATGGATTAACTGGATTAACTCTGTGATTGATTGTTTATTCTTATTTTTACAATGGTCACATTGTACATTTTTCTCTTTTTTTGTTTAAAATGGTACCAAACTGGAGTTAATGTATTTTACTTTTTGGTTTTGCTTCTTGCTAGTTTTCCTTCGTTGTGCTATCACATGAAGCTTTCTACACACATGCTGTAATAAATCAGACACTTTATGCTGCAGCGTTACTGGATGTTTAATGTTGATTTATTAGTTACTCACCGGTTTGTTTTAAGCACGAGACGAGAGTTCAGATTGTAAACACATGTTAAATGTCATCTGATGCCAGAAGCCTTGTCATCATTAGCAAACTAAAAATAAACTTGTTCTATGAATATTAATATTAATAACAGTATCACTTGTCTTAGAGATTGTTACTTTGACGCTGACCATTTTGAACTGATACATCAAAGTGTGCCTTAAAAATACCTTATGAAGGGAGAGCAAACAAAGCATTTAAACTTGGAGTGTGGAACTTCTGAATCTGCCTTTTGGCTGAGTACTTTTACATTTACCATTGATTAAATTTTATTTTAGAGCCACTCTGTGCTGTCCAATCATTTCTGTTGTATTCAGTTGAATAGAAGCTTACAATATATCCACGTGGAAAATGTATTTGCCTGCTTTTGATGATCACATTGTGAAGCACATGTTTCAGTTGATGTATGCAGTTCCAAACATTCTTCAAGCATCTTTGTTTCAGTCTCTGTTTCATGCTGAGCTTACATTTCTCAAAGGAAGCCAACTTGTCAGGCAAAAACATTCTTCAAAAACCAAAGTCGACGTAGGCTTTTTCTGTTGAGTCTTTTTAAATAGTTTGCAGCTCGTGTTGAACCACTTCTGTGTGAAGTCTGTTTTTGTGGTAGACGTTAGTTTTATAATACGTTTGCCTGTTTCTCACATGGCTGAATCTTGTGAAAACATTTTTCTGTATTCTGTAAAGGTTCTTGAAATTATCCGCAACTCCTCTGATGTAAACATGCAAACATACTGGTATTTTTTACTGCCATCTCTAATACCAAAATAGTTGATTTACTTTTACAGCATAACAACATCCCTTTGTGTGCTTGCTGTGGATTCACTGCAGCATATTACAAATATAAATATCACACTTGAATTCAACTCCACACCATTTATCTGCCTGTGTAATTATATAAAGAAAAAGTCAACGTATGTGCATTAAACATTTTTTATTTCAGTGACTGTTAACCTTTGAAACCTGAAGTCAGTCTTTAGGGTTTGAATACCTTTTGAATTTTAGAGCTGTATTTAAACTACAGCTTGCTGAACAAAAACGTGATTGCACAATCAACAAGTCAACTCAACAGTTACTAGGTGTGTTAGGTAGGACACACAGACCACACTGTGAGGAGTTACACCACAATGACTTCACAGCCTGAAACTCGTAGTTTTTTCCTGTCACACAAAGCGATCTCACACCTAATGTGTCATCAAAGGTTTTGCCCGCAGGTATTTACACAAACAATGCTGGAATATTTTTTTAAACCTACAGTTAGTTCTGCGAGTAGAAATCAGGTCAGTCAAAGGGACAACAATACAGTGAAATGTGTGCACATCCACGGTCGCGTCCGCCCAGAAAACTTAAAAAAAGAACAACTGCAGGTTAATAAATTTTTCTCTTCAGGGTTCTACCTTCAGGCCACATGACCCCTTTTTAGTGGCTGTTTTCAAAGAAATGGCTCATATTAAGTTTTTGTACCTGAGAATAGACTGAAACGTTGTTTTTTTTTTAAATAGATAGCAGAAATTTTATTTTTATGAGTTTGATCAGTCTAGATTTGGACTTGGTTTTCCAACCTTAGCAATATTTTTAGTGAAAAGAATAACTGTTTATTACAAAAGCGAATGGAGAGTCTTCAGCTGCAGTGAAACCAAAGACCGGCTCTGCTGGGGACAGCGTGTGTAGGGAGAGGAAAGATAAGGGACACGCAGAAAGGAAAAGAGTGGGGTGTGGAGAGCAGAAAGAGCGTTCTCAAAGCCCCAGAGGCCCTGACAGACTCCAGGCAGCAGGGCAGTTGGGAGAAAAATGGTGTGGACATGAGGTGTAAAAGGCAAGGCCAGTGAAAGAAGTGGAGAGCAGCAGGGAATTCTGGTGAGAGGTGGCAAATACCTTCAGGGTGAATAGCTGATTGCAAGGCAGGCCCACAGAGGCCTGAAGTGATGACACACCTTTTGACTAAGCCTTTACTCACCCTCCAATCTTTGTGTGAATATGGGAACTGAATGGCCTGTTTAGTGTTCAGTCTACATCATAAGTTTAGTGATAAAACTTATTCTTGATAGTATATTGCTTGTTCAGTTTTCTTATCTTTGTATCCCATTGATCATTAATATGAAGCAGCTGAAGTACTGCTGAGACATGTATGAATGAGTGTTGCAAAGGTTTCTTTTTCTGCTGTTGTGAGGTTGAATTGAGTCTTTAATGTGTGTTAGTTTCACCAGACGTGGTCATGTTCAGAAGTATCCCATCCAGATTTTCATCAGGCTGAGTGTTAGTTTGCACCAAACCAATAATGGATCAGTGGAATGGGCGTATAGCTAAAGAAAGGGTACACATACACCAAATTAATTCCCCTTCTCCCTGTTGCCATCTGAGATGTTATGTGGCAGTTCAAAGTTGAGGAAGGTGGCGTTAATCCGAAGGCTTCAACAAGCCATCCAATCTCATGTGCTGTGCTCAGATCCCCTTATTCCCCAGCTGTGGCCCCTAGCTTTTTCAAAGTGTGATCAAAGTGCAGTTTGTGTCTGATGGATGAGTTCACTTTGGCCCAGAGGCTGGCTGACAGGGGACCTGGAAGTAGAAAAGAACACGACACAGGATCTCTCTGCATCCTTTGCACATTTGCCTGTAAACAAAGACATACATGGCATGTATGATCAAAGTGTATTAACAGCTGGATAACATGTGTATGTTTGAACAAATAGCTCAATCCAGCTTTGTCTTACTCTGGAATACACAGCTCTCAACTAAAGTAAGGGGAAACTGTATGTTTTATTTATTTTTTGTATAAAAGCTGAAATGTGTGTACTCTTCATTTTTTTTACTCTGTTCATTGTAATTTAAACAGTAGTACCAAATCAGACTTACATGCCAAAGCAATGGCAGCTTTTTATTTTCAGGAGAAAAAATATATTTATAATCTTTTTGATATGAATTTTAATTTATAATTTATTCTCACAGATTTAGGAAGAAGAAATAATCCAATAATTATTTGTTCATACTAGTATTGATGCAAATTGATTAAATAAACCTACAGTAATACCATGAACTTATGAGGAAAAGACAAATTTTACTGTTTTCACAATTTATCTTGATTACTACATCTTTTTTAATCAGAAAAATCAACAAATGTTGTTTTCTCTTCTTGTCAAGAGAGAAAGAGATTATGATGTTTTCACGTCACACTGATGAAGTGAATTTGTCCCCAAAAGGGACAAAAAGCAAAGGTTTTCTACCTAAAACCAAATAAAACCTATCAACTAAAAGCTAGAAGAATATCAGGCAGAAATTTCCATGAGAGCAGAGACACCAGTTACAGAGCTTCTGCAGCTTTTTGCTGTCACCAAATTAATTGTATAGCTTATTAAATCTCTTGGCACCAGGACACCCTAGGTCGCAGTTCAATGATCGACTTTGTTGTCGTTTCATCTGATCTGCGGCCGCATGTTTTGGACACTCGGGTGAAGAGAGGGGCGGAGCTGTCAACTGACCACTACCTGGTGGTGAGTTGGCTCCGT